>NW_018397263.1:3891453-4158214 GCF_002168275.2 Theobroma umbraticum
GCTTAGTTCATCCATATTTATATTTATGACCTGCTCTCGATACAAAGATATTGGCTAAGTGTTACTTTCCAATAGAAGAATCTACCTTGCAACCTTTAAAAAAGATAATAGTTTTGACTCTTCTCAGAATAACACTGTTAAATTATTCTGACATTTTTGCAGGCCATTAAGGCAAGCAAGGAGGGGAAATCAGTTGATGAATATGACTACCTACCATACTTCTATTCTCGTTCCTTTGATCTAGCATGGCAGTTCTATGGTGACAATGTTGGGGATACAGTGCTCTTTGGAGACAACAACCCACAATCACCTAAGGCCAAGTTCGGATCTTACTGGATCAAAGATGGGAAGGTCGTTGGGGCTTTCCTGGAGGGTGGCTCTGCTGAAGAAAACCAGGCTATTGCAAAAGTTGCTAGGCTCCAGCCTTCAGTTGGGGATTTGGAAGCCCTGACAAATGAAGGTCTTTCCTTTGCCTGTAAGATTTGAGGACTATCAGTTGCCATGCCTTACCCCCCACAAAAGAGAACAAAAAACAGAAAGGTTGTTGCCAGAGGACTATATAGATTTAGACTTGGATATGCTTTTCATGGGGTTGTGTTCTTAGTGCTCTTTGGGTTGAGTACATAAATTTGTGGGATTTGCTATGTTCTATATCGTAGTTATCTCTTCTTGTGTTTCATTTGAATGATGAATAATAATAATACTATGTTTACTGTTAAGGTTTTTTTGTTGGTGTTACTGTCCGATTGTGCAGTACGAAAATAAATACCAAAATGCTTCATAAAACGCATCTTGCTTGTTGGTGAAGTGCGGCAACCAATTATCAAAATTAAGCAAGCCATTCCGGGTAATTTACCCCCAGGAGCCTGTTGTACGCTTGGGTGCCATTGAACTCATGGATTGGTGTTCACCCTGGAAATTTGATCCCTCTGCTTCTGATTTGGATTTTTCCTCAAGTTTTCCCTACAACATCTAGTGAACAACCCTAGTTGAGCAGTGAACAGAATGTTAGCAGAAGCCATAGGGAAATAGTCATAGGGTGCAGTAAAAGAGCGCTCATGTCTCGTAATTTTATCACAATGATACATATCCATATGTTCTAGGCTCATACATCTTCTAGACATCATCTCATCATGGGTTTTCTATTTTATCAGTCGCAAAAAATGTTTCGCCGGTTGTACCTGTACATTCGCTCCTTTGTCATACATATCATACAAATTACATGGTCCCAAGCCCAGAAAAAGGAGGATTGTGGTGGCTATATGACCAACAATGGTTTTTTGAGACATCTTAAACATAAGTTTGAGTGGGAACATGGCTTAGTTTTTATAAAGATTATGGTATGATTTGATGTGATGCATAAACTGAAGTTAATTGAAATGTTGTGTAACCTTACTTTGGAAAAAGCAAAGTGTTGGGTTATTCGAACTGATTCCTGTTTAACGTCTTTGGTCTCATCTAAACCCTTGGGCCTCATTTTCTTTTCCTTGATATCATCCAATTTATATCTATTGGGACAGAGTCCTAGCATGGCAATTCAACTTGTGCATGCAATTGAGACATTCCTATTCCAACAGCCAGAAGAGGAGTTTATGGTTTGCATTTGCATCAATTATTATCGATCAGGTTGCGGTGCTGTCAACTTTATCTATAATTGCATAAAATCTAATTTAGACCTGAAACCAATGTCTAGCTATAAAATTTTGCATGCATTTTGCACAATACCTTCAACCTACTGCCAATCTGGAAAAGAAAAAAACAATGATACATATACATGAACACACCCCATATATGTATTTAGATTGAAAGCAAATTTGCCTGCCTTGACCATTGAAATTTCCGCCAAC
This sequence comes from Theobroma umbraticum, assembly GCF_002168275.2. Lineage (NCBI taxonomy): Eukaryota > Viridiplantae > Streptophyta > Magnoliopsida > Malvales > Malvaceae > Theobroma > Theobroma umbraticum. The sequence goes on from NW_018397263.1 coordinate 3,893,301, forward strand.
CAATACCCATGCTAGTGTTTCAACTCGGCCATCCTCAGATCAATTACTGACATTTTCCAATCAACATCCAAGAAATGGGAGACATCAACTACTCACTCCCTTCAAATTTTGGAGTTTATCTGCCATTACCAAATTTTACAATCATGCTCCAACCACAATTTTACTACATGATTCACAAACAAAGCTGTAGCTGAATGCAAATATGATAGATTGCACAACATTAAACAAAAATTCATCACTTTTGCTTGATTCATCATCATTTGACATGAAATGAAATTTAAGAAGATTAACCATAATGAATTCTGAAATTCCATTGCAATATTAGGGTTTCAGCAAATCAAATGCCTTGTCCACCAAATCTATGAAAAAAAAAGCTACATAACACGAGATAACAAAATTTTAAAATCTACGTCAACCTTAAATTGAAAAGAAAATTTCCAGAGAAACCACTCTCACACTTTAGTCGAAGAGACTGAAGCCCATATCCTGCAACAATTTGAACAAAACAGAAGTAGAATTAGATGAAACATATCTCTGATAGAACTAAACGCATGATACTAAGATCATAACAAAACTTAAGACAATTACACATATGCAGAAAATAAAAGTTTGGTGTTTTTACATCATCAGATTCCTCTTTCTCCTCAACTTTCTCTTCCTTCTTAGTCTCAGCTGCAGCAGGTGCGGCAGCGGCACCGGCCCCAGGTGCAGCAGCTGAAACAGCAACACCACCACCAGAAGGAACAGAGGCAAGCTTTTCCCTTCCAGCTGCAATAAGCTCTGTTATATCTTTGCCCTTGACCTCAGATAAAAGAAGCTGAATCCTATCATCTTCAACTTCAGCCCCAACTGGATACAACAATTATTTACAAAAAAAAAAGAGTCAACATTTCTTCCTCCAAAATATAGACAACCAACTCACACCATATCAATCATATTTTCCTTACATCTCAAACCACAATACGAATTACTAAAAACTTAAATTTTTATGAAAAATCAAATGTACCACTACATCCAAATTGGCATTTAATAAAAAAGGCTTTAAAAACCTTTTTATGAGATAACAAGTTGACAGCGCATCAAATATAAACTCCTAGATCACAGCAAACTAATGCATACAATCATGATTTACCAAAAGTTTCATTTTACCAAGTGCACATATTAATACATATAAAGGAAATAAAGACGAAAATTTGATATGAAATGAAGGAGAAAAGGAAAGGGTAAGTGGGGGAAAAGTGTACCACAGCCAAGGATGTCCTTAAGATCATCAGCTGAAGGGCAGGTGTTGCCTCCCAATACAGCCAACAAATATGCAGCAATTACCTTCATTGTCTCCTTTGTCACCTGTAAACTGAATAAACAAGAAACAACAATGTCAAAAACCCAAAAGAGAAAAAAGAACACTCTACATAAAGAGATGCGAGAAGAAGAATGGGAGAGAGTACCAGGAAAGCAATGGATCTGCTGCGGTGAAGGAAGCAAATGGACATGACAAGCCAGTTGGCAGCTTTATATAGTATGCAAAACTAGGGTTTTAGGAGGAGGGGGTACATGAAAATGGATTCGGGCTGGGCTTTTAAGCCCATATCAGATTGTTCACTGACCAAACGCACCAACTTACCGCCATTTTGCCTTGCTTGGCATTTTTATCCATTGGCTGGACCGCTGGATTAAGGTAACCCTCCCAATCCTATATTCCTATTATTCCATAAGTTGTTTTATGTAATGTAAATGTGAAGATAACTCTATTATTTTTATTTTTTTCATATAAACTATTAAAAAAGAAATATTACCAAAAATAATAGTTATCGCCTTAAGCCCAAAAATCTATCCACCGAATTTCAGGAACCTCCCAAGATTCAGGCACTCAGCCACTAGTGGAATGGGCCAAGCTCATCTAGATACCCAGCTTTTGTATGCTTCGCTATGCTCTGCACCACCTCAAGCACATGCAGGTCCAGATTAAGATAACCAGGCTTTTCAGCGCTCAGATTGCACATACACTTCCACCCATGTGTAAGTAATAAAAAAAAATTATTATTTATCACGTTTAATATTATTTTGATCAAGTCAAACAAAATAATATTAAAAGAAATATTTAATACACTGTTAGTATATCAAATCATTAATTTTGACATATTATTAATTAGATATATTATTTTAAAAAATATAAAAATATTATATCGTGTTTAAATTTTATCAATTTTTTATTTTTTTCAAAATAATACAGATGTTAAGATTTAATAATTTGATTATATATGGAAATTACACACTATTGACTCATCAAATTTTAACCCATAATATTTTTCTAAACCCAAAACCATCTAAACACAGGACTTGCACACACAGATCACATAGCCAATAGTTTTTGCAATTAAAGACGGTAAGGTAACTATTTCCGTGAGTAGTTTTCCGACTATTAATGGTGCAAACCTACAGGCCTTCGGGGTCTAAAGGGACAGCAGGTTGGTGGCAGTCTGGTTGACAGCTGCTTGTTGGTGGTAAGTTTTCGTATTAAATATATGATTGAGAAGGACATCAGGTGTATTAATTAATGGCAGTATATACTTATACTTGCTTTCCCACAATTTTCCCTGATAGAAATTGTGGGGCATTTGCATGGGTTCTGATCGTGTCCCAATAGCACTCCATGTATGACTTTTTCTGCCAAGTGTTGTGGGACAACCCATCACTCTCAGCGAGTATCCTCCTGCGTGCTGTATACCGCCAAGAAAATGGAAAAACGTTGCATGGGGAATGGGCCATCCATTTCCAAACTCCCCATTTTTCTTTCCAGGATTCTGCTGTCTTCTTCTCCCCTTTGTTCACTTCCATTATACACACAAAAGTGTAGCCAGAAAAAGAAAGATATGATTTTTTATACTACTATCATTTTATATGATTGTAACTCATGAGAGCCTCATTCCTTGATCAGCCCCTTTTTCTCCAAGTGAAACTTAGATTTTTAAACAAAAACAGTGGCCTATGCATCCATAACTGATAAGGTTGCTTCCGTATGCATGTGAAACAAGCTATAAAACTAGCAAGAGCAGAAAAAAAAAAAAACAAAAACAAAAACAATAAAAAAGCAGAGACAAAATATCTCCCTTTGTGTTGATGCTTTAACATCATCAATATTTTACTTTCCGTCGCAATTTTCTTGTTTACAATTAAATTGAAGAGGATCGTATGTATAAAAAAAATACCTTGTTCTTATACTAATACTATAATATTTGCATTAAAAAGTTTGTATACATATGTTTTTGAGTAGTTCTATGATGATTGAGACTATAGCTCTTAGCAACTTGCATTAAAGTATATGTGGAGCTCGTTGAAAAATTATGAACAAAGATAAAGAAAGAAAGGTAGGTAAGAAGAGACAAAATGATTTGCGCTGGAAGCTTAGCTAGGCAAAATTATTGCACAACTGCTCGAAATATATTTTTTGAACGACAAGAGAGAAATAATTATTAATTAAGATGAAAATTTGTATGGATAAAAGAAAGAAAAACCAAGCATGCACCCCAAACTTTGTTTAAAGCAGCTCTCTATGAAGCCAAAAGACAAAGACCTTTAAAGGTTCTGTTTGTGAGTAGAGACATGGATTCTTGTAGGAATAATTAAATTTTAGATTATAAATAGTAGACAATGTTACAATAAACTATGAATACTAAGATAATATATTGGTCAAGGAAGGTGATTTGGTTGACAATTATTTGAGGTTGATTTGTAAGGATAAGTTTAACAATTATATAATTCATTTCTTAACCATAATCCCAGGCGTATTTGTCTTTTAGATATATATATATATATATATATATACATGTAATTACATTACATTATTACTTACAAAATACATCGAAATTTTCCAAAAATGAGGCAAAACAAATAAAAACAAATTAGAAAATCCTTTCTTTTCCTTCCTAAAAACTCTTTGAAGTGGCAAACTAACCAATTCGTTAGGGAAAGAAATCAGGAATCACATATGGAATGTTGCTTCCTCATGCATTTCTCTTCCACCAGTTAATTTGAAGTAATTAAAATGATATTAATTTGAAGTAGCTTGTCGTTTAATTACATTGAAAACAAAGAACACTACAAAGATCCAAAACTAAAAAGTGAAGACAAAGACTGCCACCATCGTGGGAGAAACAAAGAACATGACCGGACAGACAGATAACATTAAATTTTGCCACTAAAGAAAGGGTCTAATTAGTAATTAGGATACCTTCAGTTGAGTTTTGTGGTAATAATTAAGATAAGTGTCACACTGCAACACAAAAAATATCCTTCAACTTTCTGGTCTAATGAAAAGTATGATATGATAAATCAACTATTTGCTCTGAATTGATTGAGAAATGAATGATTGAAATTTGGGCATGTTTGGTATGCCATTCCCCCTTTATTCCTAAAGAATTTTTATTCTTTTATTTGGCTGTAAAATTGCTTAAGGGAATAGCCATTCCTGTGGAAAGGCTATTCTCCAAAATTCTCTAAAATTAAAAAATAGTTAATACCACCTTTTTTATGATATTCGCTATTCCATGGTTAAGGAATAAACTTAAAAATTGATAAAAACCAAAATCACTTTTACAAGTTTGAAAAATTACAATCCTATTTGTATAAAATATTATTTTTTCTCTCTCCTCCTCTCCCTTAATTCTAACTTTTAATAAAATATTAATATTTTAAATTATGAATGATTAAATTATAAAAACATATTAATATTTAAATTATCAATTATTAATATTTAAAATAAATTATAAATTATTAAACATAAATAAGCATAATAACATTTAAATTATAAATGAAGTATTAATAATTAAATTATCAACTAGTAATATTTCAAATAAATTATAAACTATTAATACTTAAAAAATAAATTAAATTAAATTAAAAATAAATAGCCATAATAATATTTCAATTATAAATAAATATTAATATTTTAAAATGTTAATGATTAAATTATAAAAATATCAATAATTAAATTATCAATTATTAATATTTCAAATAAATTATCACATAATAATATTTTAAAAAATAAAATAAAATAAAAATTAACCATAATAATATTTAAATTAAATAAATATAAATATTTTAAATATTAATTATTAAATTATAATAAATATTAATATTTCAATTATCAATTATTAATATTTTAAATAAATTATCAATTATTAGTATTTAACAATAAAATAAAATGAACTAATTAATCATAATAATATTTAAGTTCAATAAAATATTAATACTTTAAATATTAATGATTAAATTATAGAAAAATATTAATATTTAAATGATCAATATTAATATTTTAAATAAATTATCAATTATTACTATTTACAAAGTGAAATAAATAAAAAAAGTAACATTTAAATTATAAATAAAATATTAATAATTAAATTATCAATTGGTAATATTTTAAATAAAATATAAATTATTAATATTTAAAAATTAAATTAAAAATAAAAATAAATAATCATAATAATATCTCAATTATAAATAAAATATTAATTTTTTAAAATGTTAATGATTAAATTATAAATAAAATATCAGTAATTAAATTATCAATAATTAATATTTTAAATATATTATGAATATTAATATTTAAAAACTAAAATAAAATAAAAATTAATTGTAATAATATATAAATTAAATATAATATTAATATTTTAAATATTAATTATTAAATTATAATAAAATATTAATATTTCAATTATCAATTATTAATATTTTAAATAAAATATCAATTATTAGTATTTCAAAAATAAAATAAAATAAACTAATTAATCATAATAATATTTAAATTAAATAAAATATTAATATTTTAAAATATTAATAGTTAAATTATAACTAAAATATTAATATTTAAATTATCAATTATTAATATTTTAAATAAATTATCAATTATTAGTATTTAAAAATAAAATAAAATAACTAATCATTATAATATTTAAATTAAATAAAATATTTATATTTTAAGATAGCGATGATTAAATTGTGAAGAAAATATTAATATTTAAGTTATCTATTATTAATATTTTAAAAATAAAATAAAATAAAATAATTAATTATAATAATATTTAAATTAAATATTAATATTTAAATTAATATTATTAATATTTTAAATAAATGATCAATTGTTAATACTTAAAAAATAAAATTAAAATAAATAATTATATATTATAATAAAAGGTATTTTTATCTTTTTATCCTCTATTCTTTTCTTATTCTAAAATTATTTTTATCAACCAAACACAATAATAAGTTATAATAACTATTCTTGTTTTATTTCATTTATTATACTAAACTATATAATAACTATTATATTCTATTCACATTTTTTTTCTCATTCTATTCTATTCATTCTTCATTCTATTTTCATATAATAGTTATTCTATTTCATTTTTATAAATTCAGTCAATCAAACATAATCCGATAGTTATGTATATATAGAAGATCATTCTTGTATGTTATTATATATTTACTGTGCTAGTGGATCAATCGACAAATTTCAATACATATTGTTGTAATTACATATATTTTACATACCCAAGTCAAAGAAGATACATTATTTTCAGTCAATGTATATAGTTCAAAACACAGACGTTTTCATAAGGATATTATGTATTGCATTCTGCTCTAAGAACAAAAGAACCTGAGGTGATACAAAAAACCTGCAAAAGCAACCCTTTTAGATCTCAAAAATCAAAATATACATCATCCTAAACCCAACAGGAGTAAAAAAAACCTCTACCTTCCCCATCCAGAGGAGCAAAATGTACATAAAAAAAATTCTATAATAACTTATCTTATGAAAATTTAATTATACAATAATATATATCAGAAATAAACTTATGAAATTTTTTTTGATATATAAGATTTTGAGCTATATGATGGGAAATTCTCTCTTTCCATCACACAAATCTCATTCCATCATTTCCAGAATTAGAATCTGATATCTTTAAAATGAAATTTTAAATTCTTTTAATTGATTTTTGAAGACACTTGGAGAACAATTCCGACTCAACAAAAGAAAAATCATATGTGAAAATGAGTTGTAATTTTATGTATTACCGATTTACCACAGTCATTTTTATTATATATTTGACGTTCAATGCAATTGTCATCAATGCATCTGTTTTATTAACCCGTGCATAGTAATCCTCGAATTTATTTAACTAACATCATTTTAGAGGAAACAGATTGCACATGTTAATTATTAGTATTTAATATTTACTAGCAATTAACAACTAAATAAAACTACTAATGCAATTCTTTTAACATAATGACAGCATCAATGACGAAGACGATAACGAAAATTAGGTCTCCCACTGGTATTTCTTTACTACTATTTGTTAAGATAATGACGAGAATTTTAGTTGGTTCAGCTCAAAGTCGACGGTCGATGGCACATTTGTAATGAAATCCTCACGCAAGGTTAATTATTGGCCAAACCATATCACGTGGTATGACCAACAAGGCAGGAAAAAGGCCCAACCAGACAAAATTGGACAGAGTCTGACCCAAGGTGCGCTTCTGCATTTGGACTTTGAAGAAGATGAAGTCTTTGTTAATTGTAATTAATTACTGGTTAATCAAAGTTTCTTAACCGTTTCAACGCCAAATCCAGTTTTGCTGACACAAAAAAAAAGGACGGTTCCCATATTCGCGCGTGGGGGAGACGCGAACCGGAGGCAGAAGGCCCCACGTAATTGCCACTTTGTCCCATCCTGACTCGTCACACCATCTGTCGGCGCGTCTGCTTCAATTGCTTCTTGGTGCTGACTTGGGAGATCACATTAAGTCAGTCGAGGCACGCCGACCACAAAAAAGTATAATTTAGGATCCACCACAATTTATATATTGAAGTACTTTTCAAGAATGAATAAATGTTGTTTCCTTTTTCTTTTTTATCTTCAACTCCCTTAGTTGTAATATAGTTTTAATGATTATTATTCAATACATTAACATTGAAGATTTGGATTTTACAAAAAAAATTTATAGAGTTTATTTGTGTTTATTTATGATATATTTTAAAAAATAATTAATAATTTAATTATTAAATAAATACATGATTATCTATAAATGAATTTGTGAAGTTAAAAATTTTATCATCGATGTATTTTTATAATTCAAAAAATATATATAAAGTATGGATGTTTACATCTAGTTTTATAATTGTTTTTGACGAATTATTATATAAAAATTATGTATATATAATTAGTATGTAGATGTAACATACATATCAATCTCAAAATTTTCTAATTTTCTAATATTTTTTTTTTTCATTTTTACGTATGATTTCCTCTTAAACAAATTAATTATATCACACTAACAAAATTTGAAGCCTTAATTAAAAAGTTGAAAACATTTTTCACAAAGCTATTCAAAATTAATAATTATATGTGCAGTAATCGTTTAAAGTCAAAATTTTCATCAATATTGAACTGGAAAATCTTTTTATTCAACAAATATACATTTATAAATGATAATTCATGCTTTTAGATTCATACTAATAATAATTAGGAAGACTTTCGTATGTGTAATATATGTATACAAAAACGTTAGTCAAACAATTCTGTTTGTCACGATTGCACAAGTTGAATTTGAGTGCATTATATGCGCATGATAAAACAACAAACGCTAAATACAGTTTACTTGAATTGAACAAACTGTGGATGTGTAATCATCCTTTAGAAAAACCTGCCTAAGCAAAAATACGTGCTTCACGATTGTTTAATATAAGCAATTCGTGCAATTTAGGTATTTTTTTTTAAACCCAAAAAAATCACCACACATTACATATATATAAATATGTAAAAGTCGAACAAATTTATTTATTTTTAGCTAAATATTTTCATTTTTATTAGGGTTGGAGCCACAACGAGTATATAATTCAAAGTCAAGTCCAGTTTTCTAAATTTTGTGCTTAGTCAGTTGTGTTATGATAAATTTAATGCATATGGTAAACATAATATTCAACACTGGAAAAACGATGGAATTCAATTTCTTTGACCTACTTTGTCATATGGTAAACATTAAAATCATGTCACTAAATTATTTTATCATTGTGAAATATATAAGAATTAAATTAGCTAGAGTCGTGATTTGCTTGGGAGTAAGTACATGTTATTACTTAGGTTTTTTTTAATTTGATTGCTTGTCTTACAAATTAATGAACAGATAAACAGAATCATACATTTAGTGAAAAAACTTGAGTAAATTGATTCATGGTCATTATTCATTTCAATATAATAAAGTCAAAATTTTCCTTTGTTTATTTGTTGGTATGTGTGTCTATGTGTGTGTATATATATATATATATATATATATGTATATATATATTTATGAAAACGAGTTAAGAAAAAAAATTGTGCTTGTTACTTGAGAATAAAGCGTTATAGGAGACAGAGACTACAATCAAAGGTTTTATTTCTTTTGCCCACAAGATGGTCAAAAATTTAAGGGATGCCATGTCAAAATGTGTTCAATGTGGGATTTATCCCTTACTTATAAGTCACTGAACCATAATTTCAAGGTGGGAAAAAATGGAGACATTAGAGAAAAAAAATGCAGATCCTGTATGTAGGTCCTAGGCTCATTCTCAGTCCATACTTCTCGCTGCCTAATATTGACTATATTGGCACCTTAGTGGTACGAATTCTAGCAATTTAAACCATACAAAAGGTATTGAAGGACAGTTTTCACTATGGGCTGTGGATATGATTTTTATGGATTAATAGGAAAAAAAATAGAATATTAGTTAAGCTGCTCTACTTTCTATCTATATGTATGATCGAGAAGGCTTAAAATCGAAACATTGAATTTTATGTGTTTAATTTAAGTAACAACTGACAAGGGTAAAATGAAATTGAGAAAAAGGTTTTAAATTATTTTTTTAAGAAAACCGAATATTCATTAAAGTATGTAAAAGGTGCATCAAATATTCATTAAAGTATGTAAATATAGGCAGTTTTTGAAAACAAAAATGCTATAACCCAAAAATTATAACCTAAACAAATTTAAAAAGTGACAAAGGGAAACACATCAGCAGAGTTTGGTATCATTTGTTAAAATTACCATAATTAATCAAATCCTCAAGGTGATCTTACTATTACAGTAATGTTGTCACTTAGATATTTAAAATTATAATGTTTGGTTAACAATTATTAACCAATGGAAATAATATATCCCTGTGTTTGGTGTTCCGTAAAACTCAAAACATGATATTCATAATAAAATAATAATAATTTGAACATTGCATGGAGATAACAATTAGTAAAATATTAATATTTTATGTCTTGGACAGAAGGAACAATTAAATGATTTAATCAACAAATAGAAAAATTTTTTTATCAATGAGTAAACTATACTTCTAAAATATTAATTACTTAAAGTCTTTGAATGAATGAAAAAGTGAAATTAAATCTATTTTAGTAATAATGAATTTGTTGAGAAAATTAAAATAGTATATAACATAAAAAAAAACGTAATATACTTTTTGAATTTTGTAAAATTAAGAATTTTATTTTGAATAATGCAAATAACTATATCACTTTATCACCATGAAAAAGTTTTTCATCCATGACCTTTCATATTAATAATCATCTAATCACTTCAAATAATCTTAAATCGCCCCATTACCAAATTTTTACCAAACATGATAACTTAAATACCAGAAAACTGTAAATTTTAAAATAAATCACTGCTGCCAAACCTTATACTAGTAGAATTTAAAATATTTTCAAGTTTCAAGATTCCAATTATGCAATGAATTTTGTTTGGCCAGGAAAAAAATATTTCTATTAAAAAAGAAAAATTCATAAATGTAGAAGAGGTAAGTCAAAATACAAAAAAGAAAAAAAAGAAACACAGAGTTAAATGGGGAGAACAAAAACAATGATTCCCTTTATGCCTTCCTACTTCCTTTTTAAAAATGCAGTATGAACCAAAGAAATCCAGTCCAGAGGGCACATCGCTTTAGTAATTTAGGTAGCCACCCATTGCAGCCATATTAGCTTATTTATGAACACAATAGCAAAATGGCTTCTAATATCGGTTATGATAGAAAAAAAAAACATTCAATTATGCAATGATTCATTTCCTATGAAAAGAACAACATTCAAGAAGAAAGTGATAAACAATCTGGACGCAATCAAAATCTCCCAGTTCTGTGTTTTTATGTTCTCTTTTGGCATATTCTTTGCTCTTTTCTTCTTCGTCTTTCCAGAAAATAACCGAAAGAGCCTTCAAGATTTGAGTCTTTTCCCATTTGCTTTCTCCTTTCTCCGAAAACCAAAAAAATAAATGTAAAAACAGGTTTAACCACGTGATCCACATACAATCCCATGCCGTCCAAATTCTCCTTCAAAATTTGCCTACGCTTTTCCTAGTATCTTGTCTCTGGTTTCTCTCACTACAACAGACGACTGAAAATAAAACCTCACTCTCAACCTTAGCGCGTGACCGACTCACCTCACTGTGACCGAGTGGAACATTAAAAATTGACTGGTGGGTTTCCCGGGGGAGTTCCAAACCTTCAGCTCCTCTATTTATATTCTTTTCTGCTCTGTCCTTCTCTCCAAACCAGCAACCAGAAAGTTTTTTCTTTTCCTATGGGTTTTTTATCTCCCTTAAAAATTCTAATGCTTTGTTTCGTGTGAACTGTTTTGACTAAGTCTAGTAGAAAAAAATAAAAAACAATGGAAGTAATTGAAACTCAAACAGCTGTTTCAAATTTCGATCTCCAGTCAAAGTCTCCGTTCTATAACATTTCCTCCTCCGACCTTCAGAACAGCGGCTTTCGTGGTGGATCCGAACCGTTGGGTTTTTTCTCTATGGATAGTCCGAAAGAAGCAAGCGAATCAGATACCCCGTCGGGGAATAATGGTGGTGGCTTTGAAATGCAGATGGAGTCGTTGATTGACGGTCGAGATTTTTCGGGTTCGAATCTCGCGCCTGGTGGCGCTTCTTCTCATTCGAATGCGGCAGTTAAGGTTCAGAAGGTGTACCGGAGTTATCGGACACGGCGTAGGTTAGCAGACTCCGCTGTTGTCGCAGAAGAACTCTGGTGAGTACATAAAATCTTTGTCTTTGCCTCTTTTTTTATTTATATATATTTTTTTATTTTGCATTTTATATTGTTTGGGTGATAAATATTTTTTTTTCCTTCAGGTGGCTGGTTTTAGATTATGCAAGGCTTAATCACAGCACAATTTCGTTTTTTAATTATTTGAAACCAGAAACTGCTGTTTCAAGGTGGAATCGTGTTGGCTTAAATGCTTCTAAGGTATTCTTTTTCCCTTTTGCTCCATCTTTTCTATTAAAAATATTTTTATATGAAGAGCTGCGTTTGACGGGGATTCTTGATTTTTCTTGTCTTTTGTCCCTTATTTTTTCTTTTTACAAATTATTGTTCTTTTTCGCATAAATAATAATATTTGGAATTTTGGCAGGTCGGGAAGGGATTGTCCAAAGACGCCAAAGCACAAAAATTGGCTTTTCAACATTGGATTGAAGCTGTAATTTGATCTCCTTAGTCTTTCACCTTGATCAAAAAATAAGTTCATTTCAAGTTTTAGATTTTTTTGGATAATTTTATTGATCGACTCTTAACATTTTTCTGAACTGTAGATTGATCCACGTCATCGCTATGGGCATAACTTGCATATTTACTATGATGAGTGGTCCAAAGACGATGCTGGTCAACCATTTTTCTACTGGTAATGCCAAACACGTTGCTGTTATTGTTACACTGTGAATGCAATTGCTATTAACTTGAAATTTCCCTAGGAAGAAAGGGTTGCTTGCGCTAGTATGTGTTTAAAGAAGTTAATTGCTCATGGGGTTTTCATTCGTGCTACCTACAGGCTGGATATAGGGGATGGCAAAGAGATTGATCTCAAAGAATGCTCGAGATCCAAGCTTCGACAACAATGTATTAAGTATCTTGGACCTGTACGTGCTTTAATATGCTAGATTCAATCCAGTTGTAAATTTATGATATCATGTAAGAAAATGTCAATTATAGTCGTGGCAAAAATCCTGATGTGTTTTCTTTGGTGCGTGCATGCGTCTGTTGGGAAACAGCAAGAGAGGGAGAATTATGAGTTCATTGTTGTTGAAGGGAAGATTATCCACAAACAAACTAGAAATGTCCTTGATACAACCAAAGGATTGAAAAAGGGGAAATGGATATTTGTTATGAGTACCTCGAAGAAACTGTATGCTGGAGAGGTAAGCATCTGACTGTGAAAGACTGTTTCTTCATAACATATCTAAAAACCTAAAATGTCTTTTGTACCTTGCAGAAGAAGAAAGGAATGTTTCATCATTCTAGCTTTTTGGCTGGAGGAGCGACGGTAGCAGCTGGTAGGCTGGTGGCAGAGCATGGGATTCTAAAGGTATAGGTTCATGATGATTTAGGATTTTGTAGTGTACCAGGAATGTTGCCTGCTGCCCTTATTGTTGGTTGCATTTGAATGACTGGATACTTCCATCAAATATACATAAAGTAATTCATCATTGCAGCTAAGAGGCCAATGCCTTCTTCCTTCTATTCTTTGGCAATCTTATTAAAGTTCTGATACAATGTGCTGATACATTAACTCCTGATTTTCTTGATATTTCAGTCCATCTCTGCATATAGTGGACATTACCGGCCAACAGAAGATAGTCTTAAGAGTTTTCTCTCCTTTCTGAAGGAGAATGGAGTGAACCTTAGTGAAGTTGAGGTAACCTTTCAATTTATTCATGTTCTCTTTAGTAATTGTTAAACTGAACATTTGATGTTTCAATGTTGCATCAAGGGAAATCTTGAAATCTAAACAAATGTTATCATTCCCTAAAATGGCAGTTGTTGAGAATTCTGACAGAAATTGCAAGAGATCATAAGAACTTATCTGCTTAGCTATTTCATATACTTGCTGGTTGTTATCCTTGAACCTTTGGTTCCTTTTTCAGTCAAATGGATCATGCCATTTATTCATTCATTCCAATAACAGATATGATGACTGACATTTGCATCTTGTTTTCAGATATGCGGGGCAGCTGATGATTCTGATACCTATGATGATGGCAAACCCAGCAGTGGTGGTACTACAGTTCTAGTTTCAACAAGCACAGTGCCTACCGAACTTGGAATTGACCATAAAGAGAAGAATTTGTTGTCAGAATCATCTGAAACAAATCAAACAGAGACCACGAATAATTTCAAAAGAACTTTATCTGGTGGTCTTCAGAGCCCAAGAGCTGAGGTGCCTCAAAAAGCTATATTGCAAAGGATCAACTCCAAGAAGGCCGCGAAATCATACCAATTAGGACATCAACTGTCACTCAAATGGTCAACTGGGGCTGGGCCAAGGATTGGGTGTGTTGCGGACTACCCTGTAGAACTGAGACAACATGCATTAGAGTTTGTCAACCTGTCCCCAAGAACTCCCACAGTCCTTCACCATTCCTGTCTCCAAGAATGCCGCGTACCCCTACCACACCTTCAGCATACAGGCGTCCTGGTGTCTTGCACCAACTACAGCTCAGCCAATATCGTATGACCATAATGCTGATGGCACTTCTGCCACCTAAGTGTAATATTCCATGAGTTTTTTTTTTTTTTTAATTTACCATGAGTTTATCATTAGGTTTTCCGCTTCTAGTATAATGGATGCATTAGTGAAAGTAAAGATCTGATACGGTTTTATGTCACTTCAGCCTTTTGGGAATGGCTATATAGCATTATCGTAGTTGCCTCTAATGCGATTCATAAGTATCCATTAGCTGTTTATTCCACTTCGCAAAATTTCAGATTATACATTATGCTGAGAGGCTTTGATGGATGTTTTCACGTATTACCGGATGCATCAACTATTTTAAATTAATCAAGAAAATTACCTGCTAGTCGGGCTAGTTCCTGCACTGGATAAAGCCAGTTACTGGATATCGGTTTCTCACCAGTCACCGGTTTTAAGAAGGTTTCCCGCTTTTCTTACTGTTTTCCCCTCATCACCTTCAAATATTCTGACTTGGTCCATGTCTTGACCAATCATCAAGAATGAAAGGACATCTGTACCGATCCAACAAAAGAAAAGACATACTGTATGATTGCTATCCAAGCTCAACACTGGAGAGATCAGGTCAGGGAGAGAAAAACATAAGCGTGGAAGCCTTGAAGCATCAAGCACAGCCATGTCTAGGAAGTTGTTAGCATGGAAAATGGGCTGCCGACTGGGAGAAATTGGGGATGAGTGCTTTGCCGGTCTACGTTTTGTATGCCAAAGGTCTTGTAGAAGTATACTTCAAAATCATTTCTTTCATGAGAATGCAGCAGGAGATGCATTATTTTTTTCTACTTCAGTTGCTTCAGTTAGCTGTCGCTGCAACTTTCTTTTATGAGAAATAGCACGTAGTATTCATCCCTCCTTAGGAATCAACAAATATCCGTCATGCCTTTTCTAATATCTCAGAACTAAAACGATTTCAATGGCATTCCTAGGAATGATTTTACCATGGACTCCCTTTATCAATTGACACTGCACAAAAAAGTTGCAGAACTCCATTCACATTCCTTGATTGGGTAGCTAGTAAAGTTATGCTACGGGAGGTGACATTTGTAGCATCAACATCAGTAAAAATATCCTGCCTGTTCTCCTGTTGCTTTGAAACAACCAGTTCGGACAATTAAAACTCTCACAGTCATGTTGGTCATGGGATCACATTTTCAAGTCGTCTCCAATCTAAAACTTTAGCTTTTAAAAATAATGCTTATGTATATTTTAACTTAAAAATTGTCGTTTGAATCCCTTTCTTTTTCATAAAAGAAAATTTTTGATATTTTAAGAGATTGAAGATGATAGTCAAGTGACGGCTGTCACTTTTTAATTTTTAATTTTCGTCTTGAATTGAATTATTGACTTGATTTATAACTTTTACTATATATTATATTTATAGATGTGAGGAAAAACATAAATCAAGTGAAAAAAAACAAGACATAATGCAACAAATTATCCTGTCAAACAAAACCCTATGGCCATTTGACAACTATCAACAAAAGGAACAAAAAATAGAAGCAAAAAGAGCACACTTTGTTGTCTATATTGGTGCAAACATTTCTTATTCATACTTGTAACGTAAAGTCTAAAAACAACATAAAGCACTAACTGATTCCTTAGTCACTTATTCTAAAAGAAGGTCAACTCAATATCCAAGAGCCATACATTTAGTTAATCAAAATGGAAAAACAATGTTGACCTGTTCAAGATAAAATGGTAACTGTTCCTCAAAAATTTAGGTTGACCGAGCACTGCATTGTAGCGCTATCTACTCATTACCGGTTGGTCTCAAGCGCAATGATACTCCTCTCTAGCTGCAACACCAGAAATGGGGAATTATTGGAACAAGCAAAAGTACCACAGTAAGAAACCATTTTTAAAGTGTCAAAAAACCAATAATTCAAGGCAGGGGATTCGACCATTGCATCATTGACAGAGTTTTAACCACGATATCAGAGAGTTTCAAGTCAAATCATTCTTATAACAAACACTATAAGATCATGCATTACCTGAATCAGGGTTTGAAATTTACTGCGCAAAAGACAGTATTCGCGTGTGATTGAGTTTAAAGCTCGCACGCACCTGCACAGTCGCAGACAACAAATTTATCAAATTGGGGCTAATAATAACAAATTGAACCCACGGCTTCTCAGATCTTTAAGGATATGATCTGAAGGACATACCCTGATAAAAGGGTCACGAGAGATCGGATAAAAACACTTAAAGACCATAGCAGCTACAGCCAAAATCTAGAGAATAGAGCATCAAACAATCTGAAGTGCCAGTTAAGGAGAGACTGTGTTTCTAACGTTGTAATCACACAACCGAGAAAACAACAATCCTCTTGGCTTGTAATATACGGAAGGGCATGGATAGTGTATATAATATATATTCACATATAAATAGGTGAATTTTTAACTTAACAAGAGAATCACTTTAGATGCTTTTGCCTCCTAGGGATGGAAAACCATACAGAAAAGTAGTAACAGTCAAAAGTATTGCACAAGTGGAATTATATGAATGGAAGCCATAAGTCTGATAAGCGGGGTTAAATGACAGACATCTACCTCTGGAATTACTTCTTTTGATATTATAGATGATTTTATCAGACTGATTGGGGTGAAGGTTTAAGGAAGCTCTTTGTTATTCATGGGGCCAACAATAGCATAAAAACATGCAAGATTTGTATAATATTGAAGAACGAATCGGAAAAGAGGAAGCTTGTTCTCTCACCCTTCCTTGCTCCGGTCATCAGAAGCTTGACGAAGGTTAACACAAGCAAGTTTCAAGCGATGTGCACCAATGCTGGGAGACCAAACACAGAAGAGAAAAGTTAAAAAAGCAAAGTCCCAAGGATCATTCCATATGACTAAGAACTACCATAAACTATGAGATTAGAAGAAAACAGAACACCAGAAAAGAATGTTGCTATTTTCATTTGAAACACAGAGATTACTCCAAAATATAGCTTAATAACAGAAAATCTCATAATTTAAACCATAGGAAAAATTTTCAAACGCTTACAATCGTTTGCTGGTGAAAGTTAATGGGCATCAAGGGAAATTGAATTAATATATAGACATCAGGATTTGATCATGGGCTATACTATTAAACTGTCAGAGTGGCGTTTTCTAAGTTTGAAAGGAAAGGATTTCTTATCTGACACCATTGAAATGGACAACATAAACAAGTTTCCTTCATCGTATTGTATGCAAATTACAGATGGGTTACTTAAAAGAACAAAGACATTCCTAAGAAGCAAATGATACAGCTATGTTACCTTGAGCTGCTTCCTTTAAGTTGATGAACATAAGTATCCAACTTGCTAAAATCAACACTTTGATAACCCCTGCAAATATAACATAAATTAGGATACAAAATTGACTCAGAAAGTATACTTAAGAAGGCTAATGGTAACAGCACACGGTAGCATCTGAGGTTTGAGATTACAGATATTTGTTCAATTCTGTTATGATCCTTTCTGCATCAGTGCAAAACAAAGTAATCACTTCGTCGACAAAGTTTGGATTACTTGAATCCTGCAAAGCTTGAATTTGACTGAACTGGCTGTCCAGCACTCCCTGGAAAACAACACAATTACATTAACTTAATACTTGAAATCTTAAACCTTACATCAAGTCTACAATTTTACATGAAGATGCTTTTGGACAAGAAAAATGAAGGGGAACACGGTACCTCATCAAACATAGATTGAACAAAATTCTTGAGCTGTGTTTTGAGTGCGGCTAAAGCCATTTGATTCATAAATTTCAGAAGATTTAAACTTTAAACCCTACTTGTAATTCCTAAAGAGAAGGAAGTTACTTGATCTATATAAAGAGAAAAAAAAAAAGAAGCAGAAAAACCTCCTTCCGGAGCTAGAAACAAGGGGTGGATTTATCTGTTTTGTTTACTTTTTCTGTCACTCTTTATAGAAGTCAAAGTCAAACAGTTTAGTTTCTCCAGAAAGATTTCGTGTGCAGTTGCCCACCTTCCCTCTCTCTCGTGTGCAGCATGATTGCTCTTTTGTACACTTTTGTCACACCACTCACCTTCGTGCCATGTAAAAGGTCAAAGTGCTTTGGTTTAGAGTGGTATGTACGGCAACCTTTTTTTTTTTTCATTTTAAATTTTCTTACCAAACCAAACCCAATTTCAAGGTTTTTTTTTGTTTAATTTTCATTTTGGAAATAATTCTGTGTGTTAAATATGTACTTAATATTTTTTCTTCAATATTGATGATGCATGGTGCATGTGATTTACTAAGAAAAATGTTACTATATAGCAATGATTAATACAGAATTTGTCATTGTAACACTAGTTGTTACTTGTGTTATCATGTTATAAAATATAGATTATCTCTTGACTTAATTACACAAAAATTTTTATCTCTTGACTTAACATACATGCACCTTATGATTGAAAGCTTAAAAAATGTTTCTTTCATATAGTAGATTTAACTTACAAAATGTTTCTTTTACTAAAATTCAATGTTATCATTTGCTTCAAATGTATTAAATTAAAATAAAAAAAAGATAGAAAAAAAGAAGAAGAATAGGACACAACTTTGTCTTGCTTTACTTTTCTAATAATTGTTGCACAAATCCATCATCACGATCTGTTGATACTCTCGCAAATGCAACCCCACCATTAGCATTGTCATTGTTACTTTTCTTGATCCTAATCTCATCAATTTGTCACAATCCTCTAAGGATTAATTAAGCATTTACTTTTTTTTGGAAATAATTACGCGTTTACTTTAATTAAACAAAAAAATTTAAGTGGATAGTCAGTAACATATTGTATTTTTTAAGGACTACCCTAGAAAGAACCACTTGGAAATATACTACTTTTTTGGAAGAATTTCAACATTAAATACAATTATTACCTTTGAATTTAAAAAAAAAAAATCTATGCATTCAATACAAAAGTAAATTATAGAAGAATTTAATTAAAAAACTTTATTATCGCGATATAGGTCTAAATAATCAAGTTGTCATATATGACTTTAAGTTTTTAAAATTATGAGTGCCTCTCTATCTTTCAGCAAGACCAAAATTGTGCATTGAAATTCATGCATGATTGATAAAATAACCCAAGCTTATTTGATATTTACTCATGAAAAGGATGATACTTGCCCCCCCATGTAAAACTTTTAGATTAGACTTACTTGAATATAGAGTGTTGGCTTGGTTTGTTCCCTAATCTCCTTTATAGGGTCACATGCCCATAGGATTAGAGAAATACTCTCAGCTTTTGCAAGATAAAACACTGTACCCAAACTAAAAAAAAAAAAAGGAAAAAGGGAAAATTCGAATTTTGAGTTTTGTTATCCTTTTTACAAAGAGATAATAACTATATTAGACTAATCCTCTCAATGTATTGATAAGTAAATTTGAATTAAAATTTTGAAATTTAATTTTATCATTTGAAAATTAGAAATTGAAAACTTGTTTAGACATACTTCACACGAGGTTCAATGCATCTGGCTTTTATAAATATATAAAGAGAGAGTTGGGTTATCAATTTATCATGGTTGTAATATATGCCACACATTAACACAGTGATGAAAAGATGTCAAAGACACCAACCATATCCTCATATTACATTCCTGTCTCTTGCCGACCTCCAACTTAATCCTTTTAATGCTAATGGTGCGCCCTGACAAGGCCTCATCATTTCCTTTTTCTTCCTTTCATTTTCATATTAATGTAAAAAGGATGCCCATCTGATATTAAATTTTTAATTTTCAATGTCAGTCAATTGACTTTTCATACAAAAGTTTACCTAAAATCTGCATGAAAAATAATACAAACCAAATATTTGATGGGATGATTTGTATGCAACCCATTTTTCTTAATGTTATGGGTATTTATTTTGGATTTAAATGGAGCTGGAATGAATGCATCAAACAGAAATAAAGTCCAAAGAGCTAGGTTTAGCCACCACTAGCATATACTCATACGAGTATTCATAGAGTGAGTAGAAGCAGTAGTTAAAGAAACAAAATAAGATTGATTTTCGCATTTATTCTAGGTACCAAGTCAGCAGCTTTGTTGCCTTCCTTCCCCAGTAAATGCGCCATTTAAGAAAGGAAATCATCTCATATATCAGTGATAAAATTTTTAAACTTCACTAATAAAATTAAAGAATTATTATATATTTTATTAAAGTACATTTTAAAAAATTAATAAGTTAGTATAGTAAGTTAAAAAATATATGATATAATTTTAATTTCACTTGCAGAAGTTAAAAATCGTACTAATATTACACAGAATAGTCGTGTCTAAATAGGGGTAAAGTGTTTTCTTCCCCAATTGCATTTGCATTTTATGAGGTAGTATGGATCTTCAAGCCCAGCATTACTGGGTTTAAAGGGTGGATTCGCTTTAGAGGTTTGTACCTGCGTGTTCAAAAGCAAAACCATGGATCAAGCCTTAATTTCTATATCCCATTAAAAAAAAAAAGAAAAAGGAAAATGAACATTAAATTTTGTTCCTTAATTTTTAAGAGGATTAATGATTGTATCTGACCTTAAAAATAGATGCATGTATCCCTTAGTTTTGAAACCCCTTCCCCTCCTCCTGAATAATAATAATAATAATAAAAACATTAGACCAAGCCTCAGCTGCTACTATTCAACTTTAATTTGTCTTTTCGTTATTTTTCTCGCTTGTCTTCACCTACCTGCGTTCACTTTTTCCAGCTGGACACATCAAATGCTTATTTAAACAATGTACAAACCATACATTATATATATATATATATATAATGAGATTAAATTCACAAGTAAAATTTATAGTTACAATCAAATAATTCTTAATAAATATGATATTACTTTTATATTACGATTTGTAGAGTTTGACTAAGAAACGTATTTGTCTTTGAGAATTGTAGAAAGTCTAGAGATCCAGGAACTATCAAAACACCAAACCTAGTATCACTAATTCGACAAAATCACACCACTAATAGCGTTAGCATTATTCATGTATACTTAATGAAATCTGTCTTTGGCTTTGTTGAATATGCATTTTGGGCACTATTCATGTTGTTTCACAACTTAAAACATGTTGGCATTTTACTTAAATTTTATTTTATTTTTGATGATTCAAAATTTAATGTATTTATTAGACAGGACTGATTTTTGGTTGTAGAAAGGCATGTACTTATAGAAGGGTATATTTGTTCACTTCTGAATAGGTGTCTCTGAATAGAGAGGCATGTTGATAATAATTCACTATTTATAAATAGGTAGCACTTTTTTCTAAAAAATACTTTAAAAGTATTTCATATTTTCAAAAACTTTATCATTCTTCATTCTAAAACTCCTTCAAGAGTAGTCAAGAGATTTACGAGTTCATCGGATTTTATACTTGGGTGCACATTAGAATATCCTTGAGTGGTTCGTTACATCTTAGGAGTAGGACGTCTTGTTATTTGCACCGGGATAGCGACGAAAATCTACTTTGAAGTCAGCACCTTCCATAATATGCCTCGAACCGGTTTTCACACTCAAAACTCTTTTTTATTTCTTTTTTTGTTAATTGTTAAGTATCTGTTATGTTTTTTCGTGTGTTCTTCTTTAGCTTTTCGGGTATAGATTTCAACAATTTTAGAGTAGATTTGGTTTTGTTTTTTTGTTTTTTTAAAATGGTTTCTATTGAAGAACAAATTTCTGCAAAGCTAGAGAAATTCTTTGTGCAAAACTTTCGTAGGTGGCAGAATCAAATGTGTTATTGGTTAACAACTCTAAGCCTTTTTTCTATTATCTGCAATCCTATTGATTCTTCAAATAAAAATCTTGATACTGTTGGACCTTTAAATCAAAACTTTGATTCTAACTTATTTGATATCACAAGCACACAAACACAATTAGATAGGGATTATCTTTATCATGGTCCCATTTTGTTTGCTTTGTCTAGTAATCTTTACGATATCTTTTGCACTACAAAAATTGCACATGAATTGTGGGAAGCATTGAAAAAGAAATATGGTAAAGAGGATAAAGGTCTTGACAACTATATTATAGGAAAATATATGGACTTAAAAATGACTAATAATAAATCTGTTATGGAACAAGCGCACTTTTTTTAAGTTCTTATTCATGAATTGAACCAAAAGAAAACTGAAATATGTGAAAATTTTCATGTGGGTGCTTTGCTTGAAAAACTTCCTCTAAAATGAAAACCTTTTGCTTTGTCCTTAAAACACAAACGTGAAACTTTGACTATGGACAGTTTAATTGTTTCTTTTCAAATTGAAGAAAAACAGAGAGATAAGGATATATTATCCAATGAGTTTGAGGACAAAGTGAACATTGTGGAAAGGAAAAATTCAAACTCAAAAAAAAGAAAGTTTTCAAAAGATTTTTTTTTGTAAACAACCATTTAGTGTTAATAAGAAAAAGAAGAGACGTTGCTTTGTTTGTGGAAAATCGGGGCATTTGGCAAGAGTTTGTCGACTTCACAAAGGCTAGAAAATGTTTAAGACACCAGTCTTACTGGTCAATGTTGTGACTAGTCAAGATGACAAAAGGTTTGTTTCAAACATTCCTATGATCAATTTAGTGTGTGAGTCTACGGATTGGTGGATTGATACTAGTGCTGAAATCTATTTTTGTGCTGACCAATCTATATTTTTAAAATATTAGGTTATTCACAGAAAATACGTGAACATGGGTAATTCTACAATTGCACAAGTGAAAGGAGATTGAAGAATAGATTTATTACTAATTTTTGAGTTAGAAGGAATTTGATTAGTGGCTTTCTTTTTATTAGAGAAGACTATAAATGATTGTTTGAATCCAATAAAATTGTAATTAGTAGGTATGAGTCTTTTGTCAACAAAGGATATGTATTTGACAGTCTTTTCAAGTTAAATATGTCAAATGTTATTTGGCATGGTAAAGAAAGTA
The DNA here is from genome assembly GCF_002168275.2 of Theobroma umbraticum. NCBI lineage: Eukaryota > Viridiplantae > Streptophyta > Magnoliopsida > Malvales > Malvaceae > Theobroma > Theobroma umbraticum. The sequence continues at coordinate 3,916,764 of NW_018397263.1, forward strand.
ATAACAGTTTTTCTCTTTATGATGATGTCCTTTGTTCTAATGTTTGGTATGATCGTTTAGGGCATATTAATAATGTGTCCATTAAGAGAATGATGAATTTGGATCTTATTTCTAAATCTGACATAAACATGCATGAAAAATGTGTAATTTGTGTGTAGTCTAAATTACCAAGAAAGTTTTTTAAATTGTAACTAGAAAATCTGTAATCTTAGAGTTAATACATAGCAATGATTGTGGCATTCAACTTTACTCTAGGAATGGTAAGAGATACTTTATTACTTTTATAGATGATTTTTCTAAATATTGTTGTCTTTCCAATTCGAACAAAAGACGAGGCTTTGGTTATATTTACTACATATAAAAAGGAAGTTACAAAATCAAAAAGAAAAAAAGTCAAAATTCTTCATTCAGATAAGGGAGGAGAATATGATTCTATAAAGTTTTCAAACTTCTGTAATGAGAATGGAATTATCTATTGAGTATCCTTTCTCACACATCCTAATAAAATGTTGGAACAGAGAGAAAAAATCGAATTCTATTGGATATGGTAAACTGTATGCTTGCAATTTCTAGACTCTCAAAAAACTTATGGAGTGAAGCACTCTTATTTGTATGTCACATTCTAAATAGAGTTCTTTAAAGGAAATTAGACAAAACTCCATATAAATTATGGAAAGGGAGAAAACCCAATTTAAATTATTTATGAACGTGGGGGTGCATGGTAAAAGTGAAAATTCTAAAAATTAAAAAAAAATGGAACCTAAACCTATTACTGGAGTTCTTGTGGGTTATTCCTAGGATAGTGTCACTTACAGGATTTTAGTAATAAAATCTAAAATTACTGATATAAGTGTCAACAATATCATAGAATCGAGAAATGTTGTATATTTTGAGGATATTTTACCCTTGAATATTAAGGTAAATAAATCAATATCTTCTGAATGCACTCTAATTTTGGTAGAGTAAGAGGAAAAAGATATGATCAATATGAAATGTCTTAGAACAAACAAAAGAGCAAGAGTAGAGAAAAATTTGAAAATAATTTTTACACCTATCTAATGGAAAATGATCATCGAATGTATAAGGAGGTATTGTCTATTTTGCATACGCAAGTACATGTATTGAACAAGTAATATAGACAGTAAATCCAGATTATCATTCCCACAATGATTTGTTTTTAAAGTTTCACTAAGAATTAAAATTATATAACAAATTAATCTTATTTAAGCTAATTAACAATTAAAAAAAACTAATCAAAGATAAAATTGAAACAAATAAACAAGAAATTAACCAACAAAAACTAAATATAATGAGAAAAGCAATTGATTAAAGACCTAGGATCATGGGTTTATTCAACATTTTATTTGATAGTATCTTTTTTTGTTAGTTATCTTTCTTGGTTGATTTTACTAACTTAGAATCTAAAGCTACAAGAAAGTCTCCATCGAGATGCTTGTATAAATACCTAACTTAATTAGTTCACTCTATGTCTATAGGAATCAATTAAATGAAGTACATTTAGCAAATGTTCTAATTTGGCTATGTATGACAGTTGGCATATATCTACTCGAATTACGAATCAGATCACCTAAGTGATATGAACATATACTATTTAAATCTTAGTCCAATCTAAAATCTTTGTGTCAAGTTTTAATTAGATTTACAAATCAATTAATTGTTAGTCAAACAATTAAAGGCATTATTAAGAACAGATTTAAATAAGTAAAACGATGCCTATTCATGATAAATAACAAAAAATCAATATTTAGACTACATGTTGAAATTCACCATACTCCTAAATAAGCAATTAGTTCATAATATCTAAACAAAACACTATCCAAAGAAATTTAGTCATGAATACAAAATAAGAAAATAAGAATAACACAAAAAACGAGAAAGAAACTAATGTTGAATCCTAGTAAATCTTGAAACTCTTTCAATTGCTGTTCAATTGTTGATTGATTTGTAGCTGTAATTCTCTAAAAAAGCTGTTGCTGTCTCCCCTTGAATGCTTTTAAAAGGCTTTTAAATATGTACAAGGGTGCCATACTTTCCAATTTTCAGTTAAAAGTCTAATTTTTGAAATTGGGGTAGTGCTGCAACCATGATTTCTCAACGTCGCAGTGCCATGAACAACTATGGTAGCGTTGCAGTGCTCATTTTTTGGCACCGTTGCATCATACTCTCAGCCTTTAGTATGATGCACCCATCCAACCTAATGGTATAGCCACAAGCTTTCAACATTGTGGCGGTGGTCCCTTTAGTGCTGCGGCCTTGAGTGACTTAATGCTGTAGCCTCAATCACCATGCTACCTTGTGTGCAGTTTACATCTATCTATAATCTTTGGATGTGATTTCACCTCAATCTGATTTGAACTGGGTAAAATCATAAACATGAAATTGTAGCCCATTCTCTTAACTTTCCAGTGAATAAAAAATTAGATCAATTGGACTTTTGCAGCTCAAGTTATCTTTAATTTACTGCAATATGTACAAGTGACACCTTCACCATACTTATGTTATCATAGCTCAATTTCACCTTACTCATCACATTTCTTGCACATAACATGAAAGGAATCGACATTAACTCTTTTTAGAGTAAATTAAACCAAAAAGTAAAATTAAACTAAAACAACTTAATTTAATTATTCAACATATAATCTAACTTAACTTAGAAAAACAACTAAAAAACAACTAAAATGCTCAAATTTGAACCTAAAACTCAAAAGTCTAGCTACTAAAGTCCCCAAAATATGTTAAAAATAACTTATATAATAGAGTTATTAGGTGGCCACATCATCTATAGACTTTACTTTTTGAAAAAATGCCATAAATGTTGAAATGGAGTCTTTAATAAATAATAAAACTTAAGTTTTGACTGAATTGCCTAAAGGGTGTAAACCTATTTGCTGTAAGTGGATACTTAAAAAGAAACTTTGGCTAGATGGGTCCATAGAAAAATTCAAAGTAAGATTAGTTGCAAAAGGTTATTCCCAAAAAGATGGGTTTAATTATTTTGACACTTATTCTCTAATAGCAAAAATGATGACAAATCAAGTGCTTATAGCTTTGGCATCCATATATAAGTTGCAAATCCATCAAATGACATTAAAACTGCCTTTTTAAATGGCAGATTAGAAGAAGAAATATTTATGGAACAACTGAAGGGATTTGTCATACCAAGTTAGGAGCATAAGTTTTGTAAACTAATGAAATCCTTATATGGCTTAAAGCAAGCCCCTAAGCAATGGTATGAAAAATTTGATCAAGTCATCTTGTCAAATGGATTTGCGATAAATGACTCTAACAAATGTGTTTATATTAAAATTCCTAACCTTGGATGTGTCATTTTATGTTTGTTTGTCGATGATATTCTCATCTTCGGTTGCAATATGAGTATTATTAAGGAGACTAAATATTTCTTGTCGAATAACTTTGACATGAAATATTTATGAAAGGCAAATGCTATTTTAGGAGTTAGGATTTTACGAAGTCCTACAGGTATTACAATTACACAATCACATTATATCGAAGGAAAATATTCTATAAATATGATTGTAAACATGTGAGTATGCCTTATGATCCAAATATGAGATTAAGGAAAAATGTTGGAGAGCCTGTTTCTTAGTTGTTGTATTCTCAAATTGTTGGTACATTCATGTATCTTTCAAATGCTACGAGACCTAATATAGCACAAGCAGTGGAAAGGTTAAGTAGATATACCAGTAATCCTGATATACATAATTAAAAAGCATTGGAAAAGATACTGAGATTTTTAAAGGGTACCATATCATTGGATATATACTATTTGGGTTGTCCTATTATTTTTGAAGGATACAGTGATGCAAACTGGATCTCTAATTCAGATGAAACTAAAACTATATGTTTTCACATTAGGTGGAGTTATTGTTGCATGGAAATCCTCCAAGCAAACTTGTATTTCTCGATTCTCCATGGAATTCGTTATGATAGCCTTAGAGGCGATAGCACAATAAGTGGAATGGCGTAAACATTTATTAATAGATATTCCAATTATGGAAAAACCAATTCTTGCAATCTGCCTTTATTGTGATAATCAAGTGGCTATTGCAAAATGTAAACAAAAGAACTCAAATGAGTAAAAGAGACATCTGCATTTGAGGTAGAAAACAATTCTAAGTTTAATTAAAAAAGGAGTAATCACTTTGGATTACATTCCTTTTTTGAAAAATATTGTGGATCTGTTAACGAAAGGACTAGCTAAAAAATGAGTCATTCAATGTTTAAGAGGGATGGGACTAGAGCCCATTAATTAGAAATTATTAGTAGTGGTAATCCAACCTTTCTGATTGGAGATCCCAAGACGAAAATTCAATGCTGTAAAACAAACTGTTTAGTGATTGAAGAAGTACCATTTTTTTAAAAAAAGTTTTATTGTCTCACCATGATTTTATTGTACTTAATGTAGTAATTAGGAAGAGCACATGTTGTGAATGAGTTCGTAGTAAATTATGCAAGATATGCTTCCATTACACATGTCTTTGAAGAACTCACCTATTTAAGTGTGGTTGTGAGGTTGCAACCTATGAGATTGGGCTTTTCTTTAGAGCATTCAAGAAGCAAGATACTAGTGCAAGGCCATTAAATCATGACCCTATTTAGAACTAAATAAAATCTTGTACGATGTGTATCATGAATTGAAGCTTAGGCAAAAAGATCCTAGTTCAAGACACAAGTTCATTATAGTTCTTTCGAATGGATTTTCTCATACTAAGTGAGGTGCAAGTCCACAAGACACTTTCATTGAATTCACTGTAAAAGACTATTTTTGTATTCCTTAAATTTCTAATCATGTGGGGGATTGTTGGCATTTTATTTAATTTCTTATTTTATGTTTGGTGATTTAAAATTTAATGTGTCTATTGAAAAAGTATGACTCTTTGATTGTAGAAAGGCATGTATTTATAGAAGGACACATTTGTTCACTTTTAAATAGATGTGTCTAAATGGAGAGGCACATTGGTAAAAGTTCCCTGTCTATAAATACCCAACCCTTCTTTATAAAAAATTCTTTCAAAGCATTTCATATTTCCAAAAATTCTATTCTTTTTCATTCTAATATTCCTTCAAGAGCAGTCGAGAGATTTATGAGTTTGTCAAATTTTCCTATTTGAGTGCACATTAGAATATCCTTGAGTGGTTCGTTGTATCTTGGGCGTAAGATATCATCGATTGCTATTTGCATTGGGGTAGCGATAGAAATCTACTTTGAAGTCAACACCTTCCATAGCATGCCTCGAAATGGTTTTTACATTCAAAACTCTTTCTTATTTTTTATGTTGTTAACTGTTAAGTATTTGTTATTTTTTTGTGTGTTTTTCTTTATCTTTTTAGGTATAAATTCCAACAAAACAAAGTATGAATGAGAAAATTCTACCAATTATATATAAAACAATTAAGTAGGACAAAATAAAAAAAAATCATAGACAATCACCAGTAATAAATATTTATCAAGAAAAAGCACAAACATTTTTTTTAAATCAAACTCTACAAATCGTAACAACAAATATCAAAATTAAATGTCAAGCATGTTAGATTTTCCTAAATAATTAAAGTGTTGATTTAGTCTGATAACTAAATATCAATCTTTAAAATTGAGTTAAGTTATTTGACCTTAATAAATATATAATAATATAATATAAAATATGATCTAATAATGTGGGTTATAATAGGCTCTAGTATTATATTTTGGTTTAATAGTGTAGGCTTGTGTAAAAAATTCTAAATCCTATGATAGTTAGGAGTAGGGATTCATTCTATCTGCAAAAACATTAAAGCTTTCATCTATAGGAGAATTATAGATTCAGGAGGAAGATCATAGTGCATTGAATCTCATAGTTAATATATATAGTCAATATTGTCTGTACTATCAAATCATGGAACAAAAGTAAGGTATATCTTTTGTGTTCTAAATTCAATTATGGTGAATCTTTGATCAAGTATAAATTAGTAGGTTAACTTAGGGACTTGTAGGTTAAGATTGTTAGTAGAAATAGTATGTTTTATGAGACATTAGAGGGAGAACTTTTAGAGATTCAAGAGGTTGAAAGTTAAGGCAGAAACTCAAAAAACAAAGCTGCAATCAATGTTTCGTTTTCTTCCGTAGCCTTTATTTTTCTTGTTACTCTCAATGGTTGAATTTTATATAATGTTATTTGTCTCTGCAATTATGAGTAACTAATTTTCTTTTTCTAGGATTGCAATTAAACTCACGTGTAATCTAAATTTTTAATCTCTTTCTTATTTATTTTCAATGAAATTGAATTGTTGATTCCAATTTGTTCTTAATGCTTTTAATTGCTTGGTCACTAATTAAATTGATCTAGGAACCAAAACAAACTTGGAAAAAGGAGTTTGTTGTAGACTAAAATTGGGATAACATATAATCATATTAATTGATTTGCATCTAGGATAGAGATATACTTATAGGCCATATGTAGCTAGAATTAGAGCCTAAACTTAATGAATCTGTTTTAATTTCAATTCACATAGGGATATAGTGTTTTACTTAAAATAAATATTTTATAAGTTGAGTCAGGAGACCCTTATAAATAGTTAAGGACATTAGGTTAGCAATTCAACCCATTGATATAAGTTGAAGAAGAGAGGTAAGATTTAGATGAAATGTGAAGGATATCGTAATCCTAGGCTTGTTTGATTTGATTTTTACTCAAGTTATTATTACTTTAATTTTTCATTTTAGTTTAAATTTTAGTTAATTATTTTTAGTTAATTAATTTAGTTATTTGATATTGATTGTTTGGATGAGATCAAATTGTTCTAATTTTAGTACTTAGTAAAATTTTATATTAATTCTTTATGGGATTGATGCTCTGCTTGCTTATATATTATCAATTCGATACATATACTTGCATAGTATAATTTTTAACTAACAAGTTTTTTAGCATTTTTGCCAGGGAATTGTTTTTAACATTTTTACTAATTTTAATACCAAGCAATTTAGTCTTACTTAAAATTTTATTTTATTATTTTAATATTAGTTTTTGTTTGTTTACAGATATCTTTGGTGATTGTATGCAAAGAAAAAACAACATAAATCTTGTTCTTTTTGATTTTGAGATAGAAAGAACTTTCAGAAGATGTTGAAGGGATAATTTGCAAATTGCAACTTTAAATAAAATAATAGCTGAGGATAACAACAACAATGGCAATAATGCCATTAATTTGGTTCTCGAAGATAATAGAGCATAACGGGATTGTGTTGTTCTTCTTGTGCAAGGGCTACACCAAAGCATTAGAAGACCTTCCATCAATGCAAATAATTTTGAAACTAAACCAGCTTACATTTAGATGATTAGTCTTCAATTTAGTTTGGGGTGGGTTAGCCAGTGATCATCCTAATTCTTATTTGGTGAATTTTTTGGAGATTTGCAATACCTTCAAATACAATAGGGTAACTGATGATGTTATTAGATTAAGACTATTTCTGTTTTCTTTAGGGAATAAAGCAAAGAGCTGGCTTAATTCTCTGCCTAATGGGTCTATTATTACATGGGATGACTTGGCTCAAAAGTTTCTAGGAAAATTCTTTTTGCTTGCTAAGACTGCAAAGATGAGGAACGATATCACTTCATTCATTCAATTTGAAGGTGAATCCTTATATGAAGCTTGGGAGAGATTTAAAGAATTATAGAGGATGTCCATATCATGGGATTCTTGATTAGTTACAAGTTCAAACATTCTACAATAGGTTGGTTGGTTCAATAAAAACCACAATTGACGCTACTGCTAGTGGGGCATTAGTGGGTAAGAATGCTACAGATGCTGATAATTTGTTAGAAGAGATAGCTTTAAATAATTATCAATGGATTTCAGAAGGGCTTGGTCCTAGAAAAGTTATTGGAGCTTATGAAATTGATGCATTTAGCAACTTAACTGCTCAAGTAGCTACACTAGTGGTTGTGTTATCTAATAAGTTTGACAGACTACAAGTTCATGCGGTTCAAAGTTCATTTGTATTCTATGAGATGTGTGGAGATGGCTATTCAAGTGATCAATGTCCATACAATTTTGAATCAGTTCAATTTGTGGGGAACTTTAATAGGCAGTAAAATAATTCATACTCTAATACATATAATTCTGGTTAGAGAAACCACCTCAACTTTTCATGGAACAACAATGTAGGTTCAAATCCAAAACCCATCATGCCTTTTGGTTTTCAACAACAAGCTAGACCACCAATTCCTGAAAAAAGTCCCAAGTGGAAGAATTTCTCTTGCAATATATATCAAAGACTGATGTTATATTTCAAAGCCAAGGAGCTTCTTTGAGAAATTTTGAGACCTAAATGAGATAACTTGCACATTCCATTAATAGTAGACTTCGAGGTTCCTTACTCAGTGACTCACAAATCAATCCTAAAGGTAAGGAACAATACTAAGCAATCATTTTAGGGAGTGGAAAAAAAATTGAGGGGGTGAATGAACAAGCAATTGAATATGAGAATGAACATGTTGGTAAGGAGGACGGAATGTGTGAGAAAGAAATTAAAGTTGAATAGAAAGAAAAAGAAAAGTTTGAAAATTAAGGGACTTCTTAAGTCATCTATCTTTCACCACCTTTTTCCCAAAGGCTCCAAAAGTAAGAGCTTGAAAAATAATTTCAGAAGTTCATCAATGTCTTCAAGAAATTACACAAAACCCTTAAAACTTACCACTCCAAACCAACTACCACTTGCTAATTCCTTCGTATGCATAATTTAAGGAAATATCACATTATAGGAGAATTTCATTATGCTAGTTCATTTGTAGTCGCTAAAGTGGTTAATTGGCTAGTATTATGAAGTTATTATTTCCATATGTTTTAGGGATGTCTCTAGTTTTGGTGTGCATTCATTCACCTTAATGTGGCTTTTGTATATTAAAATTAGAAAGTAACACTTAAAAACATGTATGTAAGAATTAACTAGCTATAATAGTTTATTCACCTGAGTGGGGTACGTTACAAAGTTGTGTTATTTTTTCATGACAGCTATTGTGCATTCAATTTAAAAAAGTTTATATGATAATCTAACTAGATTCTTTAGTTATATTCATTTATAGCTTTAGAGTATTTAGTTACCTTATCTACCCTAATTAAGTAGTATTTTTCAAATTTTAGTTTCTGTCATGTTTTCTATCAAGAACAATATGACCACCATTGAAATTTTGATTGTGTAAGATTTTAAGAATTGGAGATGTGGAGTTTGTCATTCAAAGAGTATAATAGACCAAGCCATAATGTGGATACACTTACATAACCTATTGTTGACGCTTTGAGGATGTTAAGAAAGCTTTGAGGCATAAGAGTGATCCACTAAATTTTGTTTAGTTATTATCAAGAGGTCAATTCTTGTACACTTGCTAAGTGGACTTCTTAACTCAATTAATGCAAAATAGTATTTAGCTACTATAAAATAGAGTAACAAGGTGTCATCAAACATTGAAATTGCAACTGCACTTGAGCATTTGGCTCATTAGTTAATGTATGAATCCCTTGCCTAGAAAGTAGAGTTCGAATCCCCTTCCCCCAATTAAAAAAAAATACTGAAATTGCAACTTTTTTGAAAGAATTTTATTCCATGACTTATAATGGAATAAGAGGAGTTAGAAAATATATCATTAAGATGGTACACTATTAAATCAAACTGAGATGCCTTAATATCATGTCTCTTAATTATTGTATTTTTAACCATGCCTCAAACAACTTTTCATCTGAATTTGGGTATATTCACTCATTATAACTCACAAGATAAGGCTTGGAGCATTAATGATCTTATCATTAGAAGCATTTTGAGGAGAATAAGATCAAAACTAACAAAAAAAGTAAACCAACAATGCTTTTCTTGTTACCAAAACTTATCAGAAGAAAGGTAAAAATCTAAACCTAATGCTCCTAAACAAGTTCACGATAAAAAAAAGAATCTGGTCAATTTGTATAGGTAGGGACCCAAAAGTTATCATTAAGAAAGAACTTAAATATTTCCTTTACATGAAAAAGGGACGTAAGAAACAAGATTGTCTTACATATAAAATTTAGATAAAGTAGCATAAGCATGAAGGTAACTCTTTGGTCTTGTTATATTGGAATGAGCTTTCTAACCAATCAGACTAGCTAAGGCTTAAATCTAATTACGCAATCATATCATTCACCTTGAATGTTTAGAGGTTTGCCTATCAATAAGACTATGCTTATAAGTCTATTAGATGAATTCCATGAGATTAACATGCCTTGCAAGGGAGTTGTACAGTGTTACAATTATATGATACTTATGCATCAAAGCATAATCTTTAAATTGTTCCTAGTCAATGTATCATTGAGACTGGACAACAATGATGCTTAAAGACTGATACATTTTTTATTCCTTACTTCGAAAATAGGCAACTAATCTCATAGATTGAAGTATAGGAATACTTGAAACTAAAATGTAAGTGCCTATTCTAGGGACAAATTCATTGAACATGACTTGACAAGAAGATTCCATTTGGTAGTTTACTCTAGTGTCGATGGAGTATATCTTCATGTGACGGTTGTGCAAGTGATTTTCAAACTTGAGACACTAGGTTGTCTTATGCATGGAATGCTATGCTTTGACTTAATTTTTTCGAGTCCTAACCAAAGATGCCTAAAAGGATGAACATTGGGTATAATATGAAGCACATGAAGGCGAATGAGTGATCAAAATAGGATTCATCACTTTAAGTGATTAAGGAGATGTATTTCTATTGTTCATACTCTAAGTTAGATTATGTGAAGAAGTTGGCTAGAGTAAAATGGATTTTAGGAAATGAGTTTCCTATGATACATGATAGCTAATTAGTGCCATGACTAATTTGAAAGTTTAGGAATTGACACTATACCGGGCTCTTAAACTTTCTAAGATACATGATGAAAGGATTAAATTACACTAAGAGACTAATTACTAAAAGGTTGAGTTAAACCATCTTGACTTTTCTAACATTTGGGTGGCCATGATGGATTGCTAGATTTCGCTTATGGTCTATGTTCATAAAATGATTGATATGATCAATGATAAATTCAAAATAGTTTGAATTTATCTAATTATAAATTTAATTTATGGATTACATTTTAAGGTCATTTTCAACATGTTAGAAGCCTAATGGGTCACATACAAAAGGTGAATATTATGATTAAATTGGGAGAGGTGATTAAGTTGGACTTAATCAAAACTAGAAGTTATGAGCTTTTATTAAACTTAATTAAAAAGTTTAATTAAGTACAAGGACTAATTAGCAATTACATGGAAAAGTAATTAGGGCTGAAATTGGCCCATGGTATATATACCTTGCTTAAGCTACTCATCAAAGTACCTAACAATTTAACACTAGTGAGTAGTGTTGTCGCACCTTGTTAGTGTGAGAGAGAAAAATCTGTTTCTCTGTTGTCTTTTTAGCTAGGGTGAAAAGAAGGGAATGATGTTTAAGAACACATACTTGCTAGCACATTGAAGGCTTGACAACCCCACCCTTTTGTAAGGATTTCTTTATTCACTGTATAGGCTTTCGTTAGAGACTGCACAAGATTTTCTCATATAGCTTTGGTTTGCAACAATTGGGCATAGTGTGAGGTCTTTTGAAGGGGCTATTTTGGTGGAATGTGTACAAGGAATCAGGTTACCTAATGCAATGACTACATCACACGTGTGTTTTGTTGCACCACATATCATCCAAAGAATTTTGAAAGTGACTTTGGGTGGAAAGGTCGGTTTTAATTGTTATTTTGCTGCGTTTCTAATTTTGGTTTGATTTTCATTATTTTCATTTTGATGCATGACCAGGCCTTTCCCATCTTGTTAGACATTAATCCAATTTAACTGTAACCCTATCCAGTTCTTGGTGACTAGATAGTGGAGAAGTTAATCATATTGCTTTTACCTTACAAGGATTTATAAGTAAAAGGAAGCCAAAAAATAAAGAGTGTAAGCTCATGGTTAGCAACAATGTAGAGGTAAAAGTTTAGCTTGTAGGAACAATTTGCTTAAATTTAAGTATTAGAAATACACTTTTATTGGAAGACACTTTCAATATATCATCATTTTGATGAAATTTAGTTTGTTTTTGTGTTAGACATTACTAGTTATGCTTTTGAAATAAAAAATTTAATTATTAATATAATTATTGATTCAAAAGATATTGGCCATTATAGTTCATCTTGTGGATTATATAGGTTGTGTTTAGTTTTTACTAATATTTATGTCATCGTATATGATGTGGAAAGAGTTGCTAGAAGGCCCCACATAAAGGAAATATCTTTCTTGTTATGGCATAAAAGGCTTGTGATAACTCTATGATATAAAGTTATTTGGGTTTAATTTTGATAGTAATTTAGCTTAGTTCTTGTAGCAATGTATAGAAATTAGAAAGTTTTATTTAAATTAATTTAAGTTAATTAATTTAGGTGAGTCAATCTAATTTTTAATTAATTTTATGCTTAATTTGGTGTTAATATGGTTTAGATAGGTTGTTATTGATTTATTAGTACTTTTGTAGGTGTTTAATGAAGGAAGACTTTTAGTGGAAGAAGGAGAACAATTTCAAGGTGTTGACTTCCATTGCACATGTCTTAGTATTTTTACTATAACTCTCTCTATAAAACTCCAAATGAGATGATTCTTGATTATTGAAAAGTTAAGAGAAAACACTATAAATTTCATATTTACTGCTTTGCCCAATTCGGCTTGGAGGATAACCAAAAATTTTGTTGAATTTAGAGCACAATAGTAGTTCTAGAGCAATTACGATTTCTGCTAATTAATTGATCGAGGCAGTAGCCTTGGTGGAGGTAGGCCGCAGCTTACATAGTTTGATGAGGAAGTCCTAAATGGAATTGGCTTCTTTCTTCACCCAACTTAGCCCAACTTCAAAGCCTTATAAAAACAACCTTTCAGAAGAAAAAAAGAACGAAACGCTAGACTGAGAACAAAATATCAAGCCACAAAATCATTAAAGAAAAGTCTCATTGGAGCTAAAGAAGAAATTGAAGAATTCAAGAAGATTTGGAGATCAAGATTTCAACTTTTGGGTTTCTTTTATCTTTTTGTTATTATTTTATTTTTTTGGTTTTGGTTTTGATGATTAAACTTAATTTGATGATAAGGTGTGACTTGATGGAGAACTAATTTATTTATCTAAGATTGTGATTAAACTCAATACATATTTTAATTTATTTATCTCTTTTTAGCTTATGTTTGACGGATTTAAGTTGTTTATTGTATTATGTTATTAATGCTTTTGATTGCCTAATCACCAATTATATTGAATTGGAAACCTAGGTTAAATCTTGACAAAGGAGATTTAGGTAGACCTTGAATAAAATAGTGTATGATTAAATATGTTTAATTGATTAGGTGGTTTGATTTGTATATAGGGTAAACATACACCTATAAGCCATACGTAGCCAAAATTAGAGTATGAACTTAATGAATTTGTCTTTAGTTTAATTTGCATAGATATATAGTAAATTAAATGAGAAAGATATTTTTATGATAAACTCGAAAGAGACTTGTAAATAATTTAGGACTCGAGGTTAGCAACTTAACCCATCAAGCTAAGTTAAGAGAGAGAGATAATAATTAGATGAAGTATTGAGGGACATCATAATCTTAAGTCTAAAAGTCAATCAAGTATAGAAAAGTAATTTTGCTGAGTAAATTTTGAGTAGTTTTATTTTTTAATTCAAATTTTACTATTTGGATAAAATTGGGGTGTGCAATTTTAGTAATTAATGGAAAGAATTAATTTAATTCCCTGTGGGATCGATACTCTACTCATCACTATACTATTTTTGCGATATGTATACTTGTGTGGGTAGAAAATTGAACAACAAATTTTTGGCACCATTACTCAGGAGTTGATTTTTAGTTCTTTCTTGTTAATATTAATGCCAAGCATTTTTAATTTTAACCCAGAGTTTTTCTTTTGATTTTTCAGGTGCTTTGGTCGTTGTATGCGAAAAGCCTAAATTTGAAAATTATTCCTTTTAATCCATAAATTGAAAAGACTTTTCAAAGACTTCGAAGGAAAAATAAAAAGGTTTTTGCTCTAAGTAAAACAATTGCTGATTAATAAGGGGAAGAAACTAAGTCTTTGAGGGGTTATGCTATCCCATGAGTACAAAGTCTCCACTTTAGTATCCAAAAACCTCATATTCAAGCCAACAACTTTGAAATTAAACCATCAATTATTCAGATGATTCAGACTTTTGTTCAATTTGGGGGTTTGCCTAATGATGATCCGAATGCTCATATTGTAAATTTCCTAAAAAATTTTTATACATTCAAGGCTAATGGTGTTATTGATGATGCCATAAGATTGAGGCTTTTTCCTTTTTCATTGAGAGATAAAGTAATGAGTTGGTTAAATTCACTTCCTATTGGTTCCATTACAACTTAGGATGATTTGGCTCATAAATTCTTAGCAAAATTCTTCCCACCAGCCAAGATAGCAAAGATGCAAAATGATATCACTTATTTCATGCAATTTATTCTGAATCACTATATAAGGCTTGGGAAAGGTATAAGGATTTGATAAGAAGGTGTCTTTACTATGGATTACCTAAGTGGCTGCAAGTTTAGACTTTTTATAATGGTTTGCTAAGACCTTTCAAAACTGCCATTGATGTTGCAACTAGAGGTGCACTAATGAGTAAATCCATTGATGAGGTATGATTTGCTTGAAAAGATGGCTTCCAATAACTATTAATGGCCACTTGAAAGATTGGGTACAAGAAAAATTACTAGAGTTCATAAATTAGATGTAATGAATACTTTATCCACACAATTGGCTTATCTCATAAAGAAAATAGATAAACTAAGTGTTAATATTGTTCAGAACCCTTTTGTGATGTGTAAATTTTATGAAGAAGGATATTCCAATGACAATTGTCCCATCTATTCTGAATCTTGTTAATTTGTTGGAAATATACAACAAAATGATCCCTATTCCAACATTTGTAATCCTAGTTGGAGAAATAATCTTAAATTCTCATGGAGTAACAACTAAGGGTCTTCATTATCATTTAAGTCAAACTTTCCTCCTGGATTTACATCTAGAGCCCCCATGCTAGAGAAAAAGCTTTTAATGGAGGAGATGCTCATGCAATACATGACAAAGACTAATGCATTCATTCAAAGCCAAACAGTATCAATGAGAAATCTTGAGACACAAGTGGGCCAACTTACTAATGGTTTAAATAATAGGCCTTATGGCACCTTACCAAGTGATACTGAGCCCAATTCGAGAAGAAAAGGTAAGGACATTGTAAGGCAATCAATCTTCGTTATAGGAAAAAGGTAAGTCAAGAAGTAAATAATAAAATTTTAAATTCTGAAACTTCAAGTCAATTTGATAAGAAAAAAATTTAAAAAGATGTTGAAAAAGAAATTATGGTTGAGCAATCTACTGAAAATTCAAAGGAAGAAAAATCACAATTAAAATTTGCTCCCACACTTCCACCATCTTTTCCTCAAAGATTTCAGAAAAAAAAAACTTGATAAACAATTTTAGAGATTTATTGATGTATTTAAAAAGTTACATATTAACATTCCATTTGATGAAACTCTAGAACAAATGCCAAGATATGTTAAATTTTGAAGACATTTTGTCTGAAAAAAAGAAATTAGGTGAGTTTGAAATAGTTGCACTTATAGAAGAACGCAGTGCCATCTTTCAAAAAAAGCTTCCACCAAAGCTTAACGATTTAGGTAGTTTTACTACTCTTGGCACTATTGGTGCTCTTTGTTTTGCTAAAGCTCTATGTGATTTGGGTGTCAGTATAAATTTGATTCCATTGTTCATTGATAAAAAATTGGGTTTAGAAGAGCTTAAGCCAACTTCTGTGACTTTACAACTTGCAGATCGATCCATCACCTATCCTTATGGTATTGTGGAATATGTTTTGGTAAAAGTTGATAAGTTTATTTTTCCAATGGATTTTATTATTCTTGATATGGAAGAAGATCGTGAAATACTGATCATTCGTAGGAGACCATTCTTAGGAACAGCTTGAGCTCTAATTAATGTGAAAAAACTTAGCTTACTTTAAGGGTTGAAGATCAATAAGTAACATTTAGTATTTTAAGAGCTTTAAAATTTTCCAATGAACATGATGAATGTTTTTCCATTAATGTGGTGGATGACATAACTAATAATGTGTTTATAGAGAATCATCATGATCCACTAGAAACTTCTTTGAATTCTTCATGTGATATTATATATGAAAACGTTCTTGAATATGCTAACCATCTTGATGCCCCATCACGTCTCTCAAACTCTCAATTTGAGTCTTTGGAATTATCAATTACAACTTCATCAATTAAACCTTCCATTGAAGAACCTTTTTCACTTTAGCTCAAACAATTGTTTAATCATTTAAGCTATGTTTTTTTGGGAAATTCTTCTACATTACCAGTAATTATTTCTTCTTCTCTTTTTAATAAATAGGAAAATAAACTCCTTCTAGTTTTAAGAGACTGCTAAAAAGCAATTGGGTGGACCATTGCAAACATCAAAGGAATTAGTCCATCAATTTGCATGCATAAAATTCTTTTGGAAGAAAATCACAAAGCAACCATTGAGCATTAACGAAGGCTAAATTTGAACTTGAAAAAGGTAGTAAAGAAAAAATTATCAAGTGGCTAGATGTAGGTGTTATCTATCTTATTTTTGATAGTTCATGGGTATGTTCAGTCCAATGTGTCCCTAAGAAAGGAGGTATGACTGTAGTTTCTAACAAAAATAATGAGCTCATTCCTACTAGAACTGTGATTGGATAGAGAGTATGTATGGACTATAGAAAATTGAACAAACCCACTAGAAAAGATCACTTTCCACTACCTTTTCTTGATCAAATGCTTGATAGACAAGTAGGCAAAGATTTTCATTGCTTTTTAGATGGTTATACTGTTCATAATCAAATTGCCATTGCACCTAAAGAGCAAGAAAGAACCACCTTTACTTGTCTTTATGGAACTTTTGCTTTTCGTAGATTGCTTTTTGGACTTTGTAATGCTTTAGCCACTTTTAGAGATATAGATGGTAATTTTTTCTAATATGGTTGAAAAGTTTATGGAAGTATTTATGGATGATTTTTTTGTTTTCGGGAATAATTTTGATGATTGTTTATTTAATCTTGCTAGAGTATTTAAGAGATGTGAAGAAACTAATTTAGTTTTAAATTGGAAAACATGTCACTTTATGATACAAGAAGGCATAGTCTTAGGCAATCGAGTCTCTAGTAAAGGTTTAGAAATAGACAAAGTCAAAATTGAAACGCTTGAAAAACTTTCACTTTCGACCTTGGTTAAGGGTATTTGTAGTTTTTTAAGACATGTTGGATTTTATAGGAGATTCATTAGAGATTTTTTTAAAATTTCTAAACCACTTTGTAATTTGTTAGAAAAGGATATTCCTTTTAATTTTGTGATGCTTGCCACGATGCCTTTGTTGAATTGAAGAAAAGATTAATTTTTGCTCCTACTTTCATTGTTTTTGATTGGAATCTTCGCTTTGAACTAATGTGTGATGCTAGTGATTGTGTAGTTAGCGCATCCTTGGGCCAACAAAAAGCGAAGAGTTTGCATCTCATTTATTATGCTAGCAAAACATTGAATGAGGCTCACACAAATTACACCATAACTGAAAATGAGTTGCTTGCAATTGTTTTTGCTTTTGATAAATTTCGAGGAGGAGCTAGTGTGTATGGGCCTAATTTGGTTCCTTAGTGCCTTGTAAGCGTAATTGGAAAAGATGAAGAAAAAGGCCCAACGAGGTCTCATGTATGTGGATGTCTTAGTGAATGATAAGAAGATGAAACCATGCTTAACACAGGGGCCTTCAATACTTTCATCACTCCAGGTGAGGCAAAGAAATATGGTCTCAAGGTAGAGAAAGACTTTGGGTAGATGAAAGCAGTCAACTCTAAGGTTTAGTCATTTTGAGAGCTCTAAAGATGTCATTTTGAGGGGAAGGTGAACATGAATATGGCCATGATCAATGAGTTTGATTTTGTTTTGGGTTTGGACTTTATGACTAAAATAGCATTGGAATGGACTTTGAGAAAGACAGAGAGGTTTAATTGATTAACACAAGATTTTAATTGATTAAAACAACATTGGAATGCACATTGAGACAAACAAAAGGATTTTAATTGATTAATGTAAGGTTAATCGATTAAAATGGTACTAGAGGACATTGCAGTAGATTTTAATCAATTAACCATATGGTTTAATTAATTAAAATTCAAACAAAAAGTACCTAAGTGCCAAAAATTGAAGATTCAAATTTCAAGTAACTTTTGAAAGGTGCTAAGTGAAGAAGTTTGAACCCAAGGGATTTTAATAGATCACAATTCTGTTTAATCTATCAAGAAGAAGCAAAGAGCTTTTAACTGATCAAAGACAAGTTTAACTGATTAACTTGAAGCAATTGGGACAAATGGAATAGTTCTAATCGGTTAAAATCAATTTTAATCAATTAACTTGAAGAAGTAGGAAGATAGATATAAAGATTTTAATCGGTTAAAATCTATTTTAATCGATTAAAAGCCTAGACAGACTTGAATTTCAAGCTGTTATAATACAAAAAAAAAAGGCAAACCAACTTCAAACTATGTCCAACAGTCTGATTTCACTTTTCATGAATAAAATGGGGTTCAAATTGTTATAAATGCATGAGTGAAGCTTTTAAGAGTTTGAGCTAAGAAGAGCCAAAAACTTCTCTTTTCAAGTGTATTCCACTCCTATTCTTTGAGAAATTCTTTAAGCTGAAACTTGTACACTTTAGATTAGCTAGGTGATCAATTGTACTTCATCTTAGTCTTGTTTCTTGTTTACTTATAGTGTGCGGAGCATTCTAAGAGGTAGACTAAGCTTAGCAAAGTTGATGGTTTGTTGTAAGAGTTTGGAGTTTAGGCTAGAAGTTCATCTTATAAAAGCTTGATGAAAGTTGTTAATTTCACTGATTTTTAATGAAGTAGGTGAAAATCTTAGATTATAAAGATTAAAGTAGTAGATATAGGTCAAGGGGACTAAATCACTATAAATATTGTGTTTTATCTACTTTTCTTCACCATCTCTTTACTTGGTGCTATTTAACCTCAAAAAGTTTTAAGCTTTCCATATCAAATCTGTTAAAAAGGTTTTTAAACTCAAAGAATTACCTTCAAAACTTTTTTAAGTGCTATTTACCCCCCATTTAGCACTCCTTTTAGGACCAACATTATGGAGCAACTACATAGGTTATTTGATTTAGAAATCTCATTAAAGAGTTATCAATCATTGACTTTATTTCTAGATATGTACAGTTGTATTGTAATAATGTTGCAATAGTTATGTACACTAATGACAATAGAGGTATCACAAGGACGAAACATATAAAGATAATAAAATATTTAACAGTTAAAAAATTTGTGAAAAAAGAATGACATTTAAGTTGAGTATATTCAGGTTGATGATATGAAAACTGTTAAAACGAATGACATTTAAAATATTTTATGTTATTTTAGCTCATAAATTTTTTTAATAATTTTTTTTAAAAATTTTGAATATAGATAATATAATCTAAGTGAGAGACCAAATTAACTTATTAGATTATAAGGAGGAGCAAGATTCTAGCATTACCTATTGGAGAGTTATAAATTGAGCAGGAAAAGGATCCTAGCATATTAAATCCCAATAATTAATTTGACTAGTATTGTTTGCATCAAATCATATATAAAAAATTATATATATATTTTTAAATATAACTATGATGAATTTTGAATTAGAACCTTATATTGAATTGAATATCAATCATTTAAAAGGAAAAACAGACAATTCCAACTTGTACAGCAAAAGGTTATCAAATAATGCCAGCTAGGACCAAAGCGGACACAGCTGTGACCACTCAGGCCCTTTTTTACAGTTTTACTACGTATAACAATAATCTCTGCTGCAATCCCCTAAAAACAGTACAAGAAAGTTAAAAACAAATAATAAAAATTAAAAAAAAAAAGATAATAGAGAAAGAGTAAATCCTCAAAGTCAATCTCCTGGCCTTCCGTTTTCCACGTAATCCCTCAACAACTTAAAAACACGTCGACTTCCAATGGAACTGAAAGAGGGACAAATGACAAAATCCCACGTGCTCTTCCCGCACCTTATCCACGTGTCCGATGCCAATCTCTGCTCCATGTTCCCCTTCCCTCGCACGTGCCGGATCCCCACACACTAGCCTCCTGTCCATCTACGTGGCCAAATATTGATACGTGGCAGTCTCAGACGCATCCTCAGGGCGCCGCAGGGACTTGTAAGAAACCTTTCTTTCCTTTCAAAGAAGTTAACAGTGTTCAGTTCTGTTCATCTCTTTTGGATTTTTTTTTTTATTTTTTGAATTTCGTTTTCTTGCTTCGGGATGGATTTGGAGAGAGGTTTAGCTTCGAGTTCGTCGGCGTCGACACCTGGAGAGGCGGCGGAGGGTGCGGAGGAGGTGACGGCTGATCGGATGGAGATGGAGGCGGCGGAGATATTGGCCGCCTTGGCGCATTCGAAGAAGCGGGATGCTGTTGCCGTCGCCGTGGAATTTTCCGCCAAATGGGGATGCAAAGGGAAGCGAGTGAGCAGGCGAGTCAGTAGTAGTGAGTCACCGCCTTCTGAAATCGGTTTGAACCCGGTTGACCCGGTTCAATCAAGTTCGGATCTCGCTGAGGTTGGTTTTAACCGGTGAATCACTCTAATGTTGTCCTCATTTTCGATTTAATTATTTTTTCCATTTGAAGAAAAAACAATTCTACATTTTTTTCGTTTCAGTGGCTTTTACTGTGTCGGTCCGAAATTAGAAATCCAAATTATTTTTTTGAAAGTAATTCACATTATTGAAAATGTAGAAATAATATATGGCAAAAAGGTTCTTTTTGGGTGCTAATAAATTAATTTGAAACTTTTTTTAATTATAATGCTGAATTTAATTTAATAAAAATGAAGTTTTCGTTTTGTGAATGATGGACATGTCTATTTTGAATTCTATTGTAAAAGAAAAATTCTATTTCTGGTATTTCAGTTAAAGAGATATAACCACCCAAAATAGCTTCTTGAGTTTCTTGCAACCTGTTAAATTTTATATGATATCGATGCAAATAGGTTATGCAAGAATTTAAAGATAGTACTAACAAATTTCTTAATGTTGAAGATTTTTTCAGCATTTATTTCATTTTTCTATTTCTGGGATTTGTAGGAATTGGGGAACATGGCAAAGTTAAAAGATGCTAGATGAACTGGGGAGAAACTGATGACTACAGAAAGTTTTTTAATATTAGGAAATTTAAGAATATAAATTATAATAACTTATCTGGAAAATGTGGTCCGCTAAACTAGTTGTGTCTTAATTGAACTTGTTTAGCGATCTGTCACCAAGACACACTATTCTGTGCAGGACTTGAAAACTATTTTTGTTTGTAGCAGGATCGAGCTGCAGTAGACCAGCAGCAAAGTCAAGTGACAAGCACACCTGTAATTATTGATTCAATAGAAGCTGAGCAGGACTCTGAGTTGCTTAACGGGACTCATCCTTGTGCTGCAAGATACACATCCAAGTGTGTGGTGAAGTCGAGACAGAATGTAAATCGAGATAGATAACTTCTTTACTGTTATGCTTTATAAATGCTTCTATTTTTGACTGAAGGTTTTTTGATCAGGCTGAAAAGGAGACACTTAGGTTACATAGAATGTTCACAAATAAGGAGTCAGATTGGCAGATGATTCGTGAAAGGCAGGTCGGATGTGTTTGCTTGATTCATTACATTTTGATGTATATGTTTACGTTCCGATTTTGTTAATTTACTTAATACTGTTTGCTCATTTTAACTATAGATATTATTCAGCATAATGGGAATGCCTGAGAAAGATGTTTGGGAGGATGGGCAGCATGATCAAATGACAGGCAACGATTTACTTATAAAATCAGTCAAGGCTGAGCGGAATGCTGAATCGGTTAAATCAAGTCCTACATGTGCCACAAAATACACGTCAGGTGGTGGGGGCAGGTCAAGACAGAATTTAACTGAGGTAGAGTGACTTTTTATTTGACTTTCATGCTTTGTGATTGGTCCTTAGATTTCAAGCCTTTTCATCAGGCTGAAAAGGAAGCACGAAGATTACGTAGAATATTAGCAAACAGGGAGTCGGCAAGGCAGACGATTCGCCGAAGGCAGGTAATTGATTTATTACATGTTAAGTTGTTATGCTTGCTTTTAGATTATAAGTGACATGGTTGGTCAGTCTCCATTTGTTTTAATTGTATCTTTCTATCGCTTTGATTCTAAGGTTTTTCCTGTCTGACAAGAACTGTTTCTGGAAGATATTTTGGGTAGAGCCTTATCCGTTTCCAACTTTCTTTGCTTTTTCATCTAATTGAAAACCTTGGCTTTTGGCTACAATTATGCTGCTAGGTAACTGCAAACCATCTTTTTGTTGTACATATTTAGATTATTTTTGTCTATAATAATTGTTCTGTTAAGTCATTAAATTTGGCTCATCGTTAAACTCATAACAACATTGCTGGCAACCTCGTCCTTGTTTGCAAGTTCTACAATACACCTCTACACTCTTAGGGAGCTGCATGTGCATCAGTAAACTGTCAGTGGGATCTGGTTGAATTGTGTATGAAAAACAAGGAAATCAACTAAAGGTTGATCCATAAACCCATATGACATGGCATCTTTTTTGCATTCTCTAACACAACCTACATATAGAGGATGCCTGATTATCGTGTAGAGATAACAATTGATAGCAAACAGTTCCTAATTCTATATTGGATGCTTCAAAATGCATTAATTTCTTTTGTCGGTCAGAACATTAGATTGTGAACACTTTCTGATCTGCCTTACGTCAGTTTCAGCAAGTGATTACTTGTACAAAAAGTCAAATGGCTCCAAAATACACTTTTACTGTCCTGAGATCTTGGGATTCAGAAAATCAGACCTGAGATATTTACCTAGTACCGAACATATATGTTCAAGTCCATACTGCGTTCTGTAAAAAATTTATCTTTTATTGATGTGTGAAAGCAACATGTTGATGTCTCCGAGATTGGAAATAATATTTTGTCTTCATTGCTTGGGTCAACATGTCCTAGTTGCTATGTATTATGTATTTTTAGTAAGCAAGTCACCGGTTTTGAATATTGAACTTTCAGCATACTTTTCTGCTTTAGTTTTGATTGCTCTCCAACTGATTATTGGCTAACGACTCTTGGGCACGTATGCTGTACTTTCATTCAGGCTCTCTGTGAAAAGTTGACCCTAAAAGTCGCTGATCTAACTCGGGAGAATGAAAATTTGAAGAGGGTAAGTGGGACTTCTTCCATATAATTATCTCAATTATGCAATAAGGCCTTATAGCTATTTTACTTTTACTTGACCTTTTGAAATTAAAGAACACATCTGGTCTTCTAGTAGTTTACAAAAAATACTCAGAAGAATAGGTCATTGCTCTTTTAATTTTTGGTTGTTATTGAACTTATGTTAACATCACATGGTAGCTTATTCACTTTGATTGCATTCCTACTGAGAAGGCAAAGGAGTTGGCCCTGAAAGAGTACAAGTCTCAAGAGAGCACAAATAAGCACCTGAAGGCACAGGTAACATAACTTTTAATCTTGAATGTACTTTACCTATTTGGCAAATTACTTTTGAATCCTGAAAATATGTTACCTCTTTGGCATGCTATGTTTTTCTGCAGATGGTGAAGGCAATAAAAGCTGAGGAAGGGCAAGCTCCTAGAGAGCTTAAGTTAGCCCATCAGACTTCTGGTCCATCTAGGAACTATCCATTTTACTTTTATAACCAACATCCTTTTTCCCCTTTCTGTTGGCCTTCCATTGTTCAGTCTTCAAATCCAGTTCAAACACAATGCGGGCACCAAATTCCCATTGTTGTTCCATCAAGCGTTTCCGCACCAACTAATGGTAGGCTTGATTCTTCTCATGATCAAGAAAATCCCATTAACAATAATGGCCCCAAGTCTCCCTTATATGTAGTGCCTTACCCTTGGTTCTTTTCTCTTCCTGATCATGGGAATGAACTGCATCCTCAGCCTTCTTTTGGCCCAAAAAATAACAAAGACGAAACTTCTGCGAATAATCGATTGTGTTCTTTGAAATCTGTTGTGCATGAGGAGAAATATAATTTCTCTTTACCAACAGAAGTTGAAAAAGAGGCTTATGGCTCAATTGAAGCCAGTTCTAATAACCAGAATTGTACTTCAGTAAGGCTTCCTTCAGATGGAAGTGGTCAGTGTATAAGATACCAGATTAAAGAAGAGGTCATTCTGCCTACACCTCTATGTTCTGCAGGGGCTACATTTGTTGTTGAACAGGACAAAATGCCAGATGTCAATACTGAGGCAGCTCGAGTAAGAGCCTGTCACTTTGTAGGTGCTTTGCAAGAGGAGAATCAAGAATCAACAAATTATACGAGTAAGAAAGTACTGGATGCAGCTGCTGCAGCTGAGGCAAGAAAGAGGAGGAAAGAACTTACAAAGCTAAAGAACCTCCATGGCCGACAATGTCGGACTCACCGTTGAGCTTTAAGCAAAAATTTGGACAGTTGTTGTGATTTAAGGGAGTCCTTGAAGCTTGAACACAGCGAAGATATATGTATACAAATTTAAAAGCACGGAAGGCCTGCAAAGGGAGAAAGCCAAAATTATGATTGCATGCACGTCTCTGAGGTCCATTTTCAAGGCTAGAGGCGCTTTTTAAGGCTTTTCCATTTCCCATTTTGGGGGTAGGATACAAGGACACTGATTCATTGTCCTGTTTTTTGTTTTTTTTTAGCTTAACAGACTGAATGATCTCCCATTATTTTTTTATTTTGTTTTTGCTTAAGCGGCAGGAAATTTTAGATGGGAGATGGAACCTTTTTTTTCCCTATTTCATAGGCTTAACTTGGAAGAGGGCTGTGAAATAGTTTGCATTTGTTGCAAATGTAGCTGATGACTTGTAACTATATGCTGCAAGTTTTTCACCCTCTTGCGGACAAAAGGACATGTACGACTTTGAGATGTTGAAAATCTTTGGTTGACCTCCCGTCCTATTCAAATTATTTTCCCTCTTCAGTTTTGCACAATGATGCATAGTGTTGCTCACATCAAAACGTGCAGGACTCCTGTTGCTCTTAAAAATATTTCCAACTGTCATTGAGATTACGCTATCATTTTACTATGGGAACTGAGGCAAAGTATAGTTCTAATATACCCAGAAGGAAAAATGGGAATCGATTGGAATACTAGCTTGCTACTTGGTGAGTCAATTCTAACTATAAGCATTGAGTAACGCCAAAATCAGAAAACTGATTGTTATTTATAGACAAGAATAGGGCTCTTAACACTGTGCTCTTTGTTACTCCACTCAAGGGTAGCCGACAGGATCTCTGTCCCATTCTTCATTAAGCCGCCCTTTACCAAAACCTTGAAAGATTGCTTCTGATGCGTCTTATTGAATTTCAACGTGTTTGGGATAACTGTAATAGAAAGTCCCTTCGGAGACGTCACCTTTGCCTTGAATTCGGAGTTTCCATATGCAACATGAGTCACAGTCCTGTAAAACACTGCGAAAATCCTAGATTCTCTACTATTGAGGTGGACGTGCATGGAAGGGTAGTTGAGCCCGTCAGTGCCTCGTGCAGGTTTAAAGCTTGAGCAGTCAAATTTTTGCTTGCCACCGATGAGTAGGCCAATGGTCGTGCTATTGTACCCTTCTTTGCAAAGGAAGCTAATATAAGATCTCTCGTCAATGTCGTAGATGAGGCCAGGTTGGATAGCTCTAATTGGATTTATTTGGCCTGATCCAGAGCTTAGTTCCCCAAACTTGTCTCTGATTTTCATGGGTGTTGCTATAACAAGAAATGAAATGTTAATTGGATTGTAAATGAATATTCTGTCTGTCATTTGACAGATTTGAGAATTGAGCGTCTATCTATTCGCTCGATGTGTTTTGGAAGTTTTACCAGTAGTCATGAGAGCAGACTTGATTGCTGCTGGTGACCAGTCTGGGTGCATGGACTTGACATAGGCTGCAGCAGCTGAAGCATGAGGGCAAGCCATAGATGTCCCCGACATGAAGTTAAACGCAGAATAGCGTTTGTCACTTGGTTCTCCTGTAATTGATCTCAGGTTTGTGTAGGCAGCCAATATGTTTAGTCCTGGAGCAGCAATATCGGGCTGGCCACGGAAGGCTCGAGTTAGAAAAGAAAGAGTGAAAAAGAGCAAGGGATAGGCCGACGAGGAGATTGTACCTTGAGAATGTTACGGTTGACTAATTGGGGTCCTCTGGAAGAGAAAGAAGCCACAAAGGGAGCAATCATTTTAACAGTTCTTGACTTGTATATGACAGCTTGAGGCTTCCTGACAGTATTGAGTTCGTGTGAACACCATCTATATAAGCTTTCTCATTGTCGAGTTTATCATAATTTTATTTTCTCGTTTGTCTTAGTTGAGCTTTATATACAAGGGAATGAAAGATTTCGTAGTAAAGGGATAATGAATCTAAAAGCAGACTTACTTTGTAGAGTTAATATACCGATCAAGCTTATCCCCATCCTTGGAGCGAACCACAGTGGCTGCAGGTGTAAGAGCGAGGAAGTAATAGTCTTGTGGTGCATCAGTAGCCATTATGGTTCCTGCCCCGCCCAGCAATTGGATTGTATAGTCCTGACTCGCCTCCCCTAGGCAATACACAATCTTTCCCTTTACCCTGTCTTGGCTCAGTGTGCCGTAATCGCAAGCACTTAAATCATGTTTAAACATAATCGAATTAGAGGCTTAATGCAATTAGGAAGACAAACAATGCCAGATTGGCCAGGTCCACATACCTAATATCTCTGTAGGTGTAATTTCCAGTAAGATTGGTTGCATGAGCTCCGTTAGTGAAAGGGTACATCTTGTTTTTCATTGAAAATGTGTTGATTCCGTTACCCTATATTGAGCGGCGTAGGAAATCATATTTAGTATGGTTATTATGCAAATGGCCAGTCGTTGCAAGCAGAAATTCACATAACAAAAAGAATTGAAAACGTACAGAAGTTGTTGTGCCATCGCCGAGCTTAATTTTTGACGTAAATTGCCTATCTATGCTGCTAGCAGCCACGGTCATGATCCACGGTGCAACATTTTGAACGGTTGCGAGCATAGGCCCGTCGTTCCCTCCAGCACACGATGTCAAAATCCCTTTTCTCATCGCATGGAAAGCACCTATAGCAATTGGATCATGGAAAAATTCCTTGGAAGGGCCGCCTATTGAAATGGATATCATGTCCACTCCATCGTGGATGGCATCATCATATGCAGCCAGTAAATCCATGTCACTGCATCCGCCACTCCAGCAAACTTTGTACATGGCTATACGTGCAGATGGCACGCCACCACGAGCAGTTCCTTTGGCTATTCCATACAAGCTGGAGTCCTTTACAGGTATGCCAGCAGCAGTGGAGGCAGTATGGGTGCCATGGCCGTCGGTGTCAACAGGAGTCGGATCCTCCGTTATAGGATAAGTGTTGTCCAGTTGATAGTACCTTGCACCAATGACTTTGCTGCCCACGTTAGAAAAGGTTAAACATCAAAATCCGATGCTGAAAGTTGTTCAGGATAGCTCATACAAATTCCAGGAAAACCAATTTTAATATAGTTGAAATTCCTAAATAAAAAGAAACTTTTCCTTGTCCAATGCTCCTAAATCTTTCATCAAATATGGTTCAACAATTTACAAGAAGATAGCAATTTTTTTCATAGTTTCTCAATTTTTTTATCCCATTTGATGTCATCAAATTCTCATTTGTCTGTTTTAAGTTGCAGAAATTACTTGTTGCAACCAGTGAAGTTGGCTCCTTTGTCACATTTACCCTTCCATTTTGCTGGTGGAGGTCCATAGCCTTTATCATTAAAACTGGGGGATTTCGGCCAAATACCTATAACCAACATCAAACAGTTTGTTTATTAAAGGGAAAAAGATAAGTGCGATCTAATTGGTGGAAGAACTTCCCATTTGGACGATGCCAAAACATGTTCTTTTACCAGTGTCCAATACACCAACTATGATATTGCTTTCTGCAATGGCGTTCCTTTTCTTTAACTTTTCATGCATTCCCAGAAAATCCCATGATCTTGTTGTAAGAAGTTTGCGCCTTGTGTTTTCAAATACTGATATAACACCATCTACACCTGTAAAAAGCAAATGTGAACTGCAAAGGCTGAAGTGGGAATGACAGAACCATTACAAATGAAAATTTCTTCTTTGAAATTTCTTATAGACCTGATAGTCTCTTTGCTTCATCTGGCAAAAGCCTTGCAGCAAACGCATTGATGCTCTTTCCATAGCTATATATTTTGGATTCTCTGGCTATATTCTCACTACAAGAAAAATATTGGTAAATATCATTTAGAACAGTCTGATCAATGGGATTATTTATTAGTAAAAAACATTTTTCAAAAAGAAAAGAATGAATAATATTACTCTCCAACTGCCTTCAAAAGCAGATTATGATGTGTATCCATGACGGAAATCCTGGCTTCATGATGTGGCGCTTCTCCCATGTACACAATATATGGCTGTTGTTATACATAAAACAAACTCAATCATTATAAAGAAAAATGATGAATGGTTGTTTGGGTCATGAAAACAGGTTTAGTTCCTATAAGACAGCAAGAGGTACCTTTCTTTCATTCTCAGTTGATCCTTGGACTAAGGTAGCAGCAAGACATAACCAACAGGCAAATGACAGAAGATTGTGCATCATTTTTACTGCAATATTTTGCATTTTCTATCTAAGGAAGAACACAAAAAATTCAACGTGAAAAGAGTGGCAGTTTACGCTATAAATAGAGGAGCAAAATAATGAGAGAGCTTCACTAGTACCAGTGCCATTTCCACGCATGCAAGGCCGCAAAGTGTGGTGAGTGATGAGAGTCAAATTTTGACCAAAGAGCGATATTCATGATCCATTGAATGATAGCTAGGAAGAATATGTTCTGTTTGAAGCGAGGTTTTATTGGCTTTTATTTGGGATCTGTATTACTAGATTTATTCCAAAACATGATGGTAAGAATTTCAAAGAGGACACTTTAATTGCTCGTCCTTGCACCCCCCCAACCCCAAGGACGCAATTCCATGGCTAATTTCCTAAAATTCTTTTATTTTTGGCCTATATTGTAATTTAATTTTACAAATGCTTATAATCTCCTCCTCCAAAGGTTAAATATAAATTTTTATATTTATATATATTTTTGTTAAGTTAGAGAACTTAAAAGGTTACCTAATTCTCACAGATTTATTTATTAGGTAACTGATCAATAATTATTTTTAATCATTTTAAATAGGTCAAATTCTGAATTTAATTCTTCTACTAGATAAAAATATTAATTTTAAACTTTATATTATTATTTATAGAAAATAAGTTGTTGTAGTTTTAAAAAATTTAAATGTTGGTCTAATCGTTATAAATGTTAAGATTTTTCCATTACAAGTATTGACTTGTGCTTAGGTGAAAATTTTGGATATTTTAAAAATAGAAAAAAAAATGTACCTGGATTTTTTTCAAGTTTTTAGAATTTGGTAAAGAATTTGACATGTGTTTCTTTGTTTTTTTTTTTTTCATTTTACTTTTCCTGATTTTAGTTTTACCCTTTTTTTTTCTTAATTTCTTTCCTCCATTACTGCCTGTTTTTCTCTCTCTCTCTGCCAACATTAATTGTCACTATTTAACAATTGATGTTTTAGGCTCTAGATTCACATGTCGTTTTTCATAATCAAACCTCAAATACTAATTTTTTTGAAAAACCTAATTAATATTATAATTTTCGTTAGAACATTTTGTCCAATCACTCTGAAAATTTTATAATTCATTCACTATGTTAAAATATAGCATTATAACAATGAAATCTGCCACAAAAACAAAGGAGCATATGGCTAACAATTTCACGTCCCAAAACTAAGAAAACTTGTATATAAAACTTAGCTATATATCAAGGACCATTTAAGGCCGTAATCGGCAACAAAGAGAGCAATTTTTGCAGGGGGGGATTTCAAACATTTTGTCTTCATTGATCGGGGTTTGTCATTAGAATTGGGAACCTAGCATTGTAAAATACTCCAATCTCCCAAGCATACAAACAGGGCATATATCCTACGAGGGTCGAGTGCAGCCCTCGTAGACAAAAAGCACTCCTGGAAACTGTTACAAGGACGCACGTGAAGACCTTGTGGGCAGAAATCTTGTTCTGTTTTTAATTTTGCACCTTGTTTTTCTCCTCTTGTTCGTTGGGGTTCGCCTGTTTAGGGCTTCCCAACTACCGACCTCCTTTTTATTGTTGTTGATAAACCTCACTCTTTCTGTCTCTTTCTTTCGTTTCCCCTGGTATTGATGAACTGTCTATCCTCTTTTCAACAGGAAGCAATTCTCTTTATGTATTACGGATAATTCTTCTTTTACACTCTTCCATCTAACGTTTCTCAATCACCAAAAATCATTGGGAGTCGATGTATATGTATATTGGATCTATATAGCTTGTCTGATTCTAACAGCAAAAGAAAATGTTAACATTAATAGATAACAGAAAAGCTAGAATCAGAAATCGTTTGGCATGGTGAAACCTTTGCTGTGTTGTCTTTTGTTTTTTCTTTTCGGTTGTTTGCTGCAGTTGGGTTGCTTTGCTGTTTTTGTTGTTGTAATTCTTTTCCTGGTAGCTATGTGATTATTCTTGACAGGGTGCTTTTTTCCTTTAGGCGGGTAGTGGGTTTGATCCCATAGGCAACCAGCTGCTTGATCTTACTTGGTTTTTCTCATCAGCTACACTGGATTTTTGTAATTAGTGAGCGCCGTCTAACTACCAATGTGGTAGTGTTTTGTAAAGCTATTGTGAAATGAATTCTTACTTGCCCTTAAAAAAAATAAAACAGTAAAGCTAGAATCAGAACTGAAATTATTTTTTTGGGAGTTAAAAGAAAGCATTGGTTTAAGTGAAGCATTAACCTTATTTAATTTATGTTATTTGGGTTTATTGCTCTACTTCTTGTTTATTACTTTGTGTCTTTTGTTACCCCTTTTTTTTTTTTTTAATTTTAAGGAAGTTACTAACGCAAGCAAAACACAAAAATAAAAGCAACTTAATTACTTTCTCAATTCTATATTGAATATTCACTTTTGACTTGATAGGAGAATTTAGAAAAACGTTTTGTTTTAAATGTATTTTATATTAATTTGGAATTCTTTTTATAACATTGATAACTATTTTTAATGTAAAAAAATTATTAAAAATTAATATAAAATACAGAAAAACTAAGAATGAATATGTGTTCCAAAAAAAAAGTGAATATAATTTTACAACAGATTAAAAAAGAAAAAGTAGATTTAATTTGAAAAAGAAAAGAAGTAAATTTAATATGCTTGGAGTTGTAACCAAACCATGTACTAGGAAAAGTAAGTAGTTGAACAAAATATTCAAGTTCCACTGCCCAAACTTGTACACGTAAAAAACATTTTAGTACTTCGGATAGCTTCATAGAGTGCGACTGACCTGATGAACAAAACAAAGCTCCATCCATCTGATAAGAACACCAGGCTGCAACTGTTTATACAGTCAAAAAACACCAGCCACCCATAGTTTTGTACAAGAATAAGATCTAATGTCCTATCGGTACAAATCATCAGATAAAAATATTCCAATGAGTAACGAAATTATATTGATAAACAGGGATACTTTTTTCCTCGAGCACAAATTAGCCATTGAATCTTACGTCACTTTCGATATCATGAATCACGCTGTGCAACTTGACAGCCCCTGACGATGAATCTGTCTCCATACTGTAGTATTAACCACACACTTGTAAAACTTGATCGGCTTAAGTGCCATAATTGTACTATTATACTAATGTTTGAAGAGATTTTATGATTGGGATTCTCTTTCTCGTACCAGGACAGGGAGTCCACCACTAAAAGTGGCGGTAAGCCCAGGAGAGAATCGTGGTGTCCGATGTGGTGCCACTAATTCGACTTGGAATCGCCGAACGAGTGAAAGTGCCACGCTTTTCAGCTCCACTAGAGCCATTTCTTTCCCCAAACACACCCTGAATCCGGCTTGGAAAACTGGATACTTGAAAGGGTTTTCAGGAGAGAAAACACCGTTTCTCAACCACCTTTCAGGCTTGAATTCCAAGCAATCTGGACCCCATATCTCTTCCATCCGTCCCATAGCGTAGGGATGGTAGGTAACCCTAGTTCCTCTCTTCAGAAAGGACCCGTCGGGTAGTGTATCGTCCTCTTGACAAAACTTTGAATCGAATTGAATAGGAGGGTAGAGTCTCATGCTCTCATACACTGCTGCTTGTAAATACTGGAGTTCTTTCATCTGTTCAAAGCTTGTCAGCTCCTGGTTTTGCCCAATAACTCGATCCGCCTCTTGTCTAATCGCTGACCCTACGTTTGGATGCTTTGCCAGTAGCCAGAACAAGCTTGTTAAACCTGATGCCACCGTGTCACGGCCAGCTAATAAAAAGCTTATAACAATATCTCTTAAGTAAGTTTCATCGTTTACGGTACACATGAAGCGGGAGAGAAGATCATTATGGGTTAAAAATCCCATTTTGCGCCTTTGCCTTATTACCTCTTTGGCTAAAATATTGATAATCTTGACAGCCTTCTTCAGTTGCTTCTCACTGCCTAAATTCAAAACCCGTTTGATCTTCCATAGAAGGGGGGAAGCAGTCATGGCTCTCTCAGCTGACAATTTGGAGGCTAAGTCAAAGGCCGTGGCGAATTTCGACATGGGTAGAGACAGCTCTAGGCATCTAGGGTCCAGCCCAAAAGAGAACCTGCATATGCTATCAAACGAAAACCTTCTAAACACGTCTTGTAAATCCAAAACCCGCTGTTCTTTGCCGGTTGCAACGGACGATAATAACGGGATAAGTCTGTTTATGATCTCACAGTTGATAATCTCAAAAGCATAAGATCTTATCGAGTGCTTCCCAAGCTCCAGGCATGCCATCTTCTTCTGAAACCTCCAGGAATCACCATCCACGTTGAATATGCCTCGACCAAGAAAGTCACCCAAGATCGTGGAGAAAGGTTTCCCTTTGGGGAAGTTGTCAAAATTTGTTTTCAGCATGTACTCAACGTTGTCAGGGTTGGCTGTGATTGTGTTGCCAAGAACATGAATATGGATAGTTTTGCCAGGCGAGTTCTTCAGCAGGTGAGTGTACCAATCACAAAGATTCTCAAATTGTTTTGACCAACTCGAGGAGAGATAAGCGCGGCAAATCTCACAGTTGCACCAGAGTTTTGGTCTGAGTAAACAAAACGAGAGAGAAAAAAGAGAAAGGATTGTAAAAGTGAAGATAAGAACGCAAAAAGAAGCATGAAGAACCTGAAAGAACCAGTAAGCTTCAGGTTCCATAGAAGAAGAATCAAAGTTAAAGTAAAAATGAAAAAACAAAGGGAAACAAAAGAGAGAGAGGAGATTAAGGCTAGAACGAAAAGAAAGAGAGAGAGAGAGAGAGCGGTGGGGGGACAAGAGGAAGCGAAATTGAAGGTCTTATGGATCAGATTCTGAAATTTTTTTGTAGTTAAAAACAGCTTTAAGGAGTGTAGTGCTCTAAGCTTCCCCACTTACGAAAAAAAATTAAAAAAAAGAAAAGAAAAAGGTGAAATTAAAAATAATTAATTAATATTGGAAAAACCCTCGTGCGCTAAAGAACAAAGTCAGTTACTAGAGGCATCTGCCACTGCCAGTACTTGTGCCGTCAACTAATGTAAATTGTGAATAATCATCCCACGTGCTTTTATTCTTATCCGTACCAACTGTTTTTTTTTTCTTTACCGGAGAAGAGAAATTGGTTTGTTGATTGTGCCCACTGCCCAAGTTTACACATCGAGGGACAGGCGAGCTTCCAGGAGGCCCAGTTGCCCTTTGCTTTCAGCCTACTAAATCTGCTTTTGCCTTGTTCGGCCGACAATAATTGATCTTGCTAAGGAAATGCACTAAAAAATCACTTCTACGAAATATATAATAATAATATTTAAATAAAATTTTAAATTATTTAAAAAACTTTAAGTAAATTTTTATTTTATATTTTATTAAATCAAGTTTTTATATTTTTTATTTTAAATTTAATAAACTCTTCTAAATAATGATTGACTAACTGTTATTAATTAAAATATTATGTATTATTTTATATTCATATGACACTGATATGATATTGATGTGAAAAATAAAAAAATATTACATGATTATGTTATCATGTCAAATTAACATATAACGTCATTATCAATTATGATATATTAGCATGTTACATTAACATATATTAACATTCTCGTCAATGTCATACGATATAAAATGATAAAAGACAATTTGATTAAGTCAATCACTAGTCATAATGATTTATTTGACTCAAAATAAAAGTATAAAGACTTATTTATCTCTAAATAAAAGTATAAATACTTGATTAAACGTAAATAAATATATAAAAATTTATTTAAATTTTTATAAATTGTTTAGGAGCTTTTTTAGATATTATGCCTATTTTTTTAAATTGCTGATATTTCAATTACTTGACGGCTCTTATTAATTAGCATTCATCTTGTGACTGCAAACTAGTTTTCTTATAGGGTTTTATTTTAGTACATATAGTATAGTTTGAAATAATGCAATATATAAAATTTAGTTTGAAATAGTTATTTTTTTTATTCAAATGCCTTAGTTTTTAAACTTCCCAAAATAGAAAGCAAAAGAAAAGAAACAATCAAGCATAGTTTAAAGAATTAAAAAGAGATCAACAAGAGAGATAAATTTGTTTGGTAATAAGAGTAGAGTAAATTTTTTTGTTAAAGTGACCATGTTTTAAGTTTGATGGTTGTGAAATGCTTATATAAGTAAAAGATGCCTTTGTACTTTTTGTAATGTAACAGAAAAGAATTTTGATGTCCTTTTATTGACATATGGAGATTTCTAGTAGGCAGTATAGCATTAGCAAATGACAGAATATAAACCTTATCATATGACATTTACAATGATGTAAACAAAAGGGCAGAAAGCTTTCGAAAATGTTGAAGGTGGAGAGGGAGATGATTGAGGGTAGAAAATAGAAATGAAAGGATAAGTGCAATAACTGACCCAAGAAAAAGACAAAAAAGATAGATAACCACGATTACATGGCGGCCGAGAAACGATTCCTTTGATTTGGTACATATATATACAACTCTGCCAAAAAGAGATATTTATTTATGTATTAAGTCCAATCAATTTTACTTGTAGCTGATCTCTTAAGCCAACTTAGCGAAAACCCTTGCGAATTACATCTCTCAATCATGACATTCATTTCGAATAAATTAGTCTTCTGTTCATACATAAAAATTTTAGATTATCTAATAATAAATAACAATTTTTATTACATTTTTAAATTTTAATCTCACTTATCTAAATTAAAATTTTAAATCCAAAATCAAACATAAGCCATTAAAATATTATCTGTCTATGATTAATTAATATCTTATCTCTGGGAGAATTCCCCATGTCCCTTTTGATAAAAAAGAAAAAGGAAAAAAGAATTCCCCATGTCCCCGTACGCCTAAAGCTTCCTGCAAGAAATTAAGAAGATTAATAACTGCATGTATAGCTAGCTAGGCTGAGCGAGATGAAGGTAATTAGCCTGAGCTTGAATCACGTGTTTAATTATTAGCCATAGTACATGGATTGAAATATAAATCAATAAAGCCGCTCTGCTACAGTACCGAGAGCTTAATTATATAACTAAAGTCTATCTATAGCTCATAATGTAGAGGCAATAAGTACCAGCAAATTAAATTATTGGCCATTAACACCGATAACGACGTAGATGATCAAACGTCTGGCATCGACCTGCTGAGAAACTTGAGTGATGACCATAATTACATTGGCATGTTGATATGCACCTGATTGCGGCATTTGCAGTTTTTACGAGTCAAATTTTTGTTCATTATCCTTTTGGTACAGGATCATCCACGTCTCCCCAGATTTCTATGGGCATTTCTTTCTCTATCTAGGAGATTAATTTCCCCAAACGCATGTTTAACTGCTTCATGACATATGCAGCAGGTTGACTTATATTTCAATATTTTTGCTTGTTTTCAATGTGGAATTAATAGAGCTTGGTTATGATTTTGGGTCATATTCCAGCAGATTTTGAATATGCTTTCAAGACTTTCAAGTCAGTAAATGGTTAAAATGCGATGAAAATTACCTATAATCACCATACATATTACCTATAATCACCATACATATTATAAAATTTTGAGATATACTTGAAGGAACCTCACATATTCTTTGGGAAATCACCATCTAAAAGATAAATATGATATATGTCGATGAAAATATCCATTGGTATTAAACAAATAAAGGTTCTGAACATTATAATATGAAATTTCTTTTATGTTCTAGTTCATATCAATATAGATGCAAGATGATAGTTAGAAGTATATGAAAACTTCTTTGATTTAGGTACTTAACAATAACTCTCATATATAGTAAATTTCACATTTCACTTTTCAATTTTTTTAGAGTCATAGTTTTTATTATTGTTTTTGGACTTTTTGAGATGACACGTACATAGTCATCTTATTTAAATACACTACGTTTTATCCTTTTAGTTTGTTAAATTAAAGATAATTAGGAGTTCTAATAAGTTCCCCAACTACCTGACAAAAGGGCTCTATATAAAGGCCTGAGATCTTTCACCAAAATTACAATTATGGTTAGCGAGAAAAATTAATATGAAAACCAAACGCTCCTGTCTTTAGAGAACTATTACTTTCCTCCATTATTAGGTTAAGGTTCTTGTGCTGTGAATAATGTGCAAGTTTTTTGAAATCAATAGACTCGTAAATGTCCATAATTAAGATCTTAGAGACTCGACTTTGCATTAATCTTGACAAAAAAAAGAGAAGAGACTAGTACATATATATATATATATATATATATATGATTAGAGTAAAATTAATTTGTAATTTTTTTTAGTCCGGATGCGTTTTCCTACATTAGTATCAAAGCCCACTTGAGTGTTTTCTTGCTGTTATGGTCTCTTAAAAACATAATTAACATGCTAAAAATCATTAATTATGCTTTATTTTGCAATTATCTCATTTTGAAGTTTTTATGACATGTTAATAATAATTAAAAAAGGTATGTTTTAAGGTCTGATTTTTTCGTCATATAATGTTTATATATGGTTAATAAAAATTGAGTTTCATGTGAAGACAAAAATATGGAGAAAATAAAAAACCTAATTGTTTGATCCTAAAATATGACTGAATTTTCTCTTTGTTTTGATTTTTTTTCCATGATTTTTATACCAATAGAATCCTTGCATGATAAGCTCTTCATTGGTACTTATTTAAGTCTTTTCAATTTGCATGTTGGGAAAATTTACTAAAAAAAATTGGAGACTGGAATGAAAAAAAAAAAAGAGATTAAAAATAAAGTGCTGGCTAGAACACTACCTGCTCTCAGTTACGCACGTGCGACTCGTCCCAAAGTTCGATTATTGTGTCAACCAGCAATAATAGACTCCTCTAGCCAAGGCCAACCTATTCATGTCAAAACTGTGATAAAATATTATCGGGGAAAAGGGAGTGTGCCTTGCATGCATTGCCTCAAGAGAGTGTTTTTCTTTTTTTTCCTTTTTTTTTTTCAGGTTGAAAACAAGAGCCTAATCGTGCTTAGATGATTTGTGGGAGCATGTGATGACAATTTGGAAGCGCGTTTTTGACACTATTTGCCACCTAAAATTCGAAAGTGATGTTTCTCATTATTTTTTTATGGTTTTCTCATAATTTTAATATTTCTCGAAAATATGACTTAAAATTAAGTTATCTCGAAAAATTAAAACAATAAATTATTAACTTATCTTAATGTGTTTCATTAATTGATTCGAGATACTCAATCTGATTTTATCAAATTAGATTGGGCCACACGAGGCATTATTTATATTTTTAAAGGGTTGATGTCTTTATACAAACTATGGTAAGTTCTTAGTATACAGCTTCACAAATTCAAGTGTAGTTAGGGATCACACAATCCATCAACTAGTATGAACTTTGCAATGGGATCGTTTAAGAGAGTGATGGGATGACTTCACCATCATGTGTGAGTGGGAGATGTTGAACTTTTTAAGATAGCACCCATGATGATTACCCTATTTAGATAGGACTATGCTTTATCCTTTTATCTTGGTAAATTAAAGATTATTGTATGATAATTATATAGAGTTTTAAATTTACTAAACTAATTGATAAAAGGGGTCTATAAAAAGCTTGAGGCCTTTCACCAAAATTACAATTAGTGAGAAAAATTAAGGGAAAAACCAAACACTCTTTCGTCTAGAAAACTGTTATTCTCACTTCGTTGTGAGGTTAAGGCTCTTATACTATGAATAGTGTGGTTACTGTTATTTTTCCTATAGTAGTTTCTCACCATGAGTTTTTTTGGAAAATCAATAGACACATTAAAGGTATTTAAATAAGATCCTAGAGTTATATTATATTAGTGTTTAAAAAGTCAATACGTGCTAGATGTATGATGAAAATAAAATTATTTCTTAACTTTTTAATCCGTATATGTTTCTTTATAGTTTCTGCTACTTCTATCTTTTGTAAAATTATTAATAATTAGAAATACATATAGAGTTTGAAGATTATTGTCACTTCCTTGTAGTCTTAATTTGTGATGCGCCTACTATACATACAGAGGCTAAGGGGAGGGGGTCTAGTAGAGCCCCTGTCCCTCAACAATTTTAATATGTTTAAAATATTTTTTTATTTTTTAAAAAATTTTATAATTTTGCCTCTATAAAAATTTTAAATTTTTTATAAAATGTTTTTATTTTTTTGAATTTTATAATTTTACCCGTATAATAATTTTATAATATGGCACAATTGAGTACTATTGTCGAGTTGATTTGTTTTTAGCCACTACTGACTCACTCTTACAAAAATTGGATTCCAGATTTAATGAGAATGTGGTGGAGTTACTTACTCTTGGCACATCTCTGCATTCTCAGAATGATTTCGAATCATTTGATGTTGAAAGTATTTCAACATTGCAAATAAATATTACCTTGAAGGCTTTACTGAGTATGATAAAATGCATCCAATTGGATCTATTTCAACTTGATATTCTTTATAATCAGGTTTTGAAAAAAATATATTTACACTTTTTGAGCTATATCAAGTGTTGAAGAAGACGAAAATATCAAAAGTTTACTTTTTTGTAAACAGATTTCCTCTAAGCTATCAGTTGGATCTATTTAAGCTTGACATTCTTTATAATCAGGCTTTGAAAAATGCATCTACACTTTTGGAGTTATGCCGAGTGTTGAAGGAGATAAGAATATCAAAAGTTTACTTTTTTATTGATAGATTGATCAGATTTGTCTTACTTTTCTAGTTTCAACATTAGAAGGTGCATTTTTTGCTATGAAACTCGTTAAGAACGAGTCTCGTAATAGAATGTTGGATGATTTTCTTAGAAATTTGTCAATCATTCTCATTGAAAAGGAAATCATTTGAGGTTTTGGCATTGATTCAATAATAGATGACTTCAACTCTATGAAAGACCATCAATTTCAATTAAAGATGTCCAATCTTAGCATGTAATAGTTGTTAAAAATTATCTTTATTTTGTACTTAACTCGTAGTTGGAATTGTTTGTATAATTTTTATATGAATTTTTTTCATTCAAGTTATTTTATGTTTTTGTCAAATATCGAACTTCTAGTATGACTATGCTATACACATTGTCTTTGTTATTAACAACCACGTCCCGGAGAGTATTACCAATATTTCTCTTAATATTAATCAAGTATATGTATAAATCACTATTTAAAACCCATATATGTGGGGGGAGATATTTTTACAGCTTCATATATAAACCGACAAATAACCATCTTGCAATAACCAATTAAAAAGATTGCGTTAATGATCAATTTGTCATCTCAACTTTCTATTCCACTGTTAAAGCAGCTAGTCAACCTGGATTAATCGTAAATGGCTTAAGACCAATGAGATGACTTTATTCTTATCTTTTGATCGGCTAGGGAATTTGGCATAATTATTAAGCAGTGATATTCTGTGTGAGGATCGCCCTAGCTACTAGTAATTTATACAGGTTAAACTGAAGCATTTTTAAGCCAAACGTATTATTGATTTAGGCTTCATCCGGTTGATACTTGATATTTTTCTATTTATCATTATTTTTTATTATTCATATGTTTATTACAAAAAAAAAAAACGTAAAAAGCTAAAAGTAAGGAATAAAAGCATCAGCCGAACAACTCCTTAACTAACTAGTTTCATAGTTGTTAAGTGTGAAAGTAATAATTAGGGTTAAAGCTCTAAGGATTTTCCAATTTAACTTTGAAAAATTAGAGAAAGAACAAGGATGCTTATTAATTTGCAAAGAAGTTTTTTGATATTTGGTAATCAAACAGACTCGGAAATCCACAGCCCATATTATTATATACTCTCGCTGCTCTTCAAAGTCTTTCATATATAATTTAGTTGTTTATCTCCTAAATTTAAGTTAATCAAACTGCTGCGAAAGCTTTTGACTAACCCATAATTTTAAAATTATAAAAAAATAAGTATTTCATCACATGCTAATAAAGTTAAACAAATTCTACTTGAGTGGATCACTTGAAATATTCCAAACCTCATCAAATCATCATTATTTATGCACCATTCTTTAATAATAAACAAAAGGAGTGATCTGATTCAGTTTGATTGGAGTTTGGACTACCTGCTGTGGCCAGTACTAGTGTTGTGTCTTTATTGTTTTCTGCATAATTTTTATTCCTGGAAAGCTTATGGACTAGGAACCTAATGGTTGATTATTACACGTTTGAATTCTGGGGTTTTTCACCTACATAAGATTTTGGAACAAATGGATTTCGCAGATTTTGATGAAGTCCACGTCTTCCTGTCTGATTGTCCTCCTCCAGCCCCCCATATTCCTGGCCAAGCTTGGCTTCTTTTGCCAGCTCCATGCTTGCAAGAGTACAACAGCAAATTATATATCTGACTATGGAGATCCTGGGTCTATATAAGATTCGGAGATGATCATGACAAGATGTTTAACAAACATGTTGCAGTCTGAGACATGAGTGCCCCTTTCCATGAAACTACAGTACCATCTCTGTATATCAGTAAAGAGCTAAGGTTTCAATGAAATTTAAACTTAAATCTCAAAAGCAACACATAAATTTAATTAGTTGATGGTCGATTTTGTACAAGCTGGCGAATCTGCCCCGAAGAAGCTTCCCAAGACTGTTGTCGTCCTATATGATCAATTAGTAGACTATGTATCTATCTCATATAGGAACAGAAAATTCTCAAATGGGAAAAAATCTATATATCTACTCAATCTAATCAGTCTAAATTATTTTTTTGATAATTTAATTTTTTGAATTTTTTCCATTATTCAATTTTCAAAACTAACCTTTTAATTATTAACATTTATAAATGTTATGGTTTTTACCACTCAATGATTAAAAGATAATATGTACTTTTCACTTAGCATTTCACATCAATTGACTATTTTCACATGATAATAAAAAAATTAATTTTTCTTTTTAAATTTACCACTTGAGCAGAGTTCGTGATAGATTAGTTGATATGAAATATCAAGTGAGAGATATGTTATTTGTTAACGGTTGAGAGATTAAAATAATAATGTTTATTAAAGTTAGTGATTAAAATATTGTTGTTTAAAACTGAATAATCAAACAAAGAAAATCTTGAACATTAAGTTATAAAAAAGATACTTCCCTCTAATTATAATAAGATAAGGTGATACTTAGCCAGATTGAAATGGAAAATGAACATAAAATATTCCAACATTAGCAATGAATCAGCATATTGATGACATGAATAAATGAGAATTAATTAGTAATTTTGATGCAAAATTAGGTGGGTATATCTAGGAAATTAAAAGAATATTTTTTCAAACCATGCATTTGGAAAAGTTGTAGATAAATGAAGATGGATGTTACGCAAATGAGGATGGCAAGCAAAATTGAACAGATACCGGAAAATAATACCTAATGGAATCCGGCTGTGCCATTTGACAACAATATTGAACACGGTATATGCTTTGTATTATTGTTAATTTGTTGAATCGGGAAAATTAATTTAGGTTCCATTTGATTAATATTTTTATTTTTTATAAAAAATAAATAAATAATCAAAGACATATGATATAAAGTAAAAAAAAAAAAAAGTATCAAACCAAATGTG
The DNA here is from genome assembly GCF_002168275.2 of Theobroma umbraticum. Lineage (NCBI taxonomy): Eukaryota > Viridiplantae > Streptophyta > Magnoliopsida > Malvales > Malvaceae > Theobroma > Theobroma umbraticum. Next base: position 3,959,106 of record NW_018397263.1, read on the forward strand.
GAAAGGCGAATGACCTATGCATTTATGGGGACAAGCTACTTAACTTATTGCATCCATTTATTATAATACCATAAATATTACTTTATGGACAATATTTTAATTCTGTGGTCAGTATCTGTATTAACGTCTTTATCAAAGACGCTAATCAAGAGTCAATATGGACCCCGTGGGTACATTATCCATATTCCGGATTTACAAATAGCTTATTAGAAACAATAGAAATTGCACTTGGATGTTCATTTAGCCTAATAATAAATGCATTTTCTCTGATATGAAAGAGTGGATTTTAAATTCTTCTTTCCTCTAATTTAAATCTTTGACAATGTAAGTGCCATAAATCTTTAAAAAGTTCATGTATTATACTCGTTTTTTCAATTAAACCCTAGTCTAGAATCGTTGATGGCCGATTGTTGGTTACCGATCTCCTGTTGGCATCAAAATCATAAAAAGAAAAAAGAAAAATACTCTTTTCTTATTCCTTTCCTCTTCTTAATTGGAATGGTTTTACGTAAATCTCCTCTTTTTTCACCAAATCTAAAAAACTAAAAAATCTAAAAATCCTAGATCTAGGTTTTGTTTTAAAGATTTGATGAAAATCAGTCATTGTAAGTACTGGGGGAAGACAAAGGAATAGGAAAAGGAGTTCCACACTGCAAAATCTCGTTGTCAATGTTCAACTATAGATTTTATTTTTTTCTGAAAATAGAGAAAAATGATGAAAAAGAGAGGTTTTTTTTGGGGAAAGCTAAACCAATTAGTGAGGAATTGAATAGATTTTTCACTATAAAGAAAAAAGAGCTTTACCGATAAAAAAATTTTTCGTCAGTCAAATCTATTAGTAATTATTGACGAAATGCCAACGGAATACCGATGGAGTTGTGTGCTAAGTACTACCGATGGAATTCATTCCATTGGTAATACAATGTTGCACAATATAATAAGATGGCGCCAAATTAACCAACAAAAATTTTACATCGGTAAAGCAATTATCGACGAAATTTACTAATTACATTACTAACAAACTATTTGGTCAATGATTGCCAATGGAATTGCCGTTGGAAGTTCGGTCAGTGGGTAATTTATTTTTAATTACCGACAGAATATTCTATCAGTAATTCTGTCAATATCTTTAAAATAAAATCTCGAGCCCTTTTCTTCCCCCCATTTCTACTTTCCCTCTTCTTCTTCAACTCTCAATCTCTTAGCTTTCCTTGCCTCCTACACCACCCTAACGGCCCCCTCCACCATTTGGAGCAAACTAGACCCATGCCTACCGGCGACCCTGCCTCTACAGCCGTTGCTTCCTCCTTCTCCCTTTTGATCAGCGCCTCTCATTGCTTCTCCCTTTGCATCCGTTCCTCTCGTCAACCCGGCCTGCATTGAAGGTCACTGACTAGTTTCAGCTATTGCAAGAAGTTAGCTTTTTTTCTATTTAACCTCCCCATTATATTGTTGCTTGTTTAGGGTTTTTTAATTAATTTGTTGTTGTTGGTTGTTGGGATTTTACTTGCCGGTTTAGGGTTTAAGTTTGTGTATTACTTTGGTTGCTGGTATTTTGCTTGCTGGGTTTAGGTTGCTGACTACAAACAAATTCACAATGCAGATTGTTAACTGATTGTTAGCTGTTAATTAGGTTTAGAGTTGGTTTTGTTTACTAATTATGCCTTACCAGCAATGAAATATGAAATATGGGTTTAGTTGATAGTTATTCGATTTGGCTGATATTGTGAAAACTTTGTGAATTTGTTGAATTGAAATCATTTGTAATTAAATTAGTAAGCTTAGAAAAATTTAAAATTATTTAATTTATTTAGGGTAATTAAAAAATTAAGTTAATTAGTAAATTTAGTAAAATTTAAAATTAGTTAAATTAATTAAGGTTGTATTAGGGTAATTAAAGAATTTAACTAATTATCAAAAGGAAAAAAATGTTTTAATTAGTTATGTAGCAATGAATTAAATTAGTAAGATTCGTTAATTTAAAAATTATTTAAATTAATTAAAGTGTTAATGAGTTAATTAAATAATTTAGTGAATTAGTTAGTAATGAAATGTGTTAAAATTAAGTAATTAAGCAATTAACAAAATGAATAACAGAATATAAAATATTATTTATTTAATTTAATTAAGGGTTTAAGGAATTAATTACATAATTTTGGCAATTACAAAGAATGATGTATTAGTAATTAATCAATTACATAAATTAGTAATTAATCAATTATTTAAAATTATTTAAATTAGTAATTGATCATACTTTGATTGACCTTAGGAATAATATAATTCTTGTTAGTGGTGAATATGAAGATGTTAATACGTTTGTAGATGTTAAAGAAGATGAAGATGATGATAAAGCTGAAGGAGAATACAATTAGACAGGGGAAGACTCAGACAATGAAGAAGAAAACGATATCGATGATGATAAAGATGAGAACAAAGAAAATAAGTTCACTCATTCGGATGATGATTGATAGATTTTTTTTTGTTGTAAAAAAATGTACGAATGTATTTTTTGCACTTTGACATTAAAACTTTGTAAAGGTCATTCATTATATGTATCACGTCGTATATTTATTTATCCACAGTTAAATTAATGTTTACATGTATGTTATTTTTTACTAGTTACTAATAGTTGTATATTTTTTTCCTTATTGGATAGACATGGTTAAGTCAAAGACAGAGACAGACCATCGAGGATAGGTCAGTCATGTTGGCCTTTTGTTTGTTCGACCTCCTGTGTTGTATCCTCCCCCTAGACCATAGACTTATACTCCAGTAGTAGATACTCAGGTACTGTTAGAGATATAGATGCTGAGTTCGACTACTTTAGTTGGAACCCCCACTCTGAACGCTGTTATTGCATCCAATAGTACGTTGTAGGCTAGGGGTCGATGGTCGAGTCTCGGCTTGCCCATTTTGACTCATTTGGACTAATGGATAATTTTACGTCCTCTCAGAGGGAGCTAATTTCATTTACTCCAATTTATATCATTATATGTAATCAATTTAGTTAATTAATTTATGAGTGTTACTAACAATAAGTCTATTTTGTAGTACATTTGAGGAGACTGACGTTACTCCGATGATTACGTGGATTATCAAGAGTAACTTTAGTGGACCTTGGTCGATAGGGAGGTAGATTCCTGAGGAGTGTAAAGATAACACGTGGCATGAATTTGAGAGAACGTAAGGATACAGTATTAGTGTATATTTATCATAATTTCTCATACTAATATCTATTTTTATTGGATGTACGAATCTTTCACATGGATTGTTATAGATGCAATGGATATTTGGTCCATATGGGAGAAGATTTGCCAGGACCACCTTAAGGATCTATTAACGGATGAGCATGACAAAGCCAAAAGGGACATGAGTTGCCCTAACGTTGATCTCCTATTGACAAAGGGTAAGGTGTAGCCCTAGTTCACTATTGAGGTATGAGACCAGCTAGTTAATAACATATGGTCCAAGCACGAGTGATAGTCAAGTTTAAGCACAGCTAAGCAAAACCGTCTTGCAAAGAAGGACGACAATGTAACAAAACATACAAATGGTTCTTTGCCTTTCGCCTTATACCAAAAGAATATGGTACATGGTTTTATTATAGTACTACAAAAATTATTCACTTTAATAATATAATTCATTATGCTTTTCACAATTGGGATACCATGCAATGATGCGTTTGTTTATTCTTATTGTCTTTTTATGATTACGGTATGCAAAAAAACTACGACAACTGACATTCTCCAAGCTCCTTGAATGCATTCACAAGTGGCAGAAGGGTACTGGAGAATTTATGGACAACAGATTTAAGACTTTCTGTGTAAGTAATACATGTGTTTACATATATATATATATGTTGCTTATTGAGTAAATAACTTCATAATTTTAATTACTTTCCTATTTGTAGGAATTATATGCTTTGGCTTTAGCTCATAAGTATGGTGACGAACCATCGACCTAGCCAGAGTTTAATCTTGAGACATGGACAGAGACCATTGGATGGCCTAATAGTACTCAGACCTGCGTCTATAGATTTGGCACCAAAGTCCTTACTTTGAGACTTTTGGCTTTAACTGCAACATTTGAATTTGTCAATGGCCCTAAGCACCACCTCCTTTACCTCCTATGCTTGAGCTCGAGGGATATCGACAGTTGTTTAGTAACATCAATACCTTGATCACGTCAGTTGATAGACATGATAACTTGTTAAAGGTAATTGTAGCGAGGTTACTGCTAGATGCCTTTAAGTCTTCCTCATCACAATAGTTGGGTCCACCATTTCCACCATAGTAATAGTAGCAACAACCACCCCTATCCTTTTAGTGAGCTTTGTATTTACATTAGATGTTTACATTGGATTGTTTTCTATTAATTGTGATTTGAATTACATTTTCATATTTTTTATGTATATTTGTTAGCTATATGTTTACTTTTATCAATAACAACATCATATAATAATTTTATTACAAATCAGACAAAATTTAATTAAAAAAACAATTTTGCAACTATTATTATGGAATTCATTTATTACTGATGAAATTCATTAGTTATCGATGGAATTTTTGATAGAATTCATCTTTTATCGATAGAATATCGATGGATTCTAACCCATTGCCAACGGATATTGCTTGTGAGCTTTAAAGTCGGCTCTATCGACTATCCATAGGCAAATCCATTGATAAATATCAATGGGTTGCTAACGAAAATTACTGACAGATCATGATCTATCAATATTTTGATCGATGAACATTACCGATGGAATTTCCCCATTATTGACAATACATCGACCGATGGATTAGAGCTTTTGCTATAGATTTACAAATGAAATATTCTGTTGGTATTTGTTATTGACGGATTTGCCATTACTGACCATAGTATTTCCTACTGAATATCGATAGAAATTTTTGTCGATAATGTAAAATACCAATAGAATCTAAACTATTACAAACAAAAATTTCCATTAGTAATGCCTTGGTTTTTTGTAAGGTATTAGATTCGGCTGACAATGGATGGTGACCCATAATGGTCAAAGAGAGAGAGATAAAGAAAGGAGAAATATGCCACGTGGACAAAAAACGTCAGATGACATCAAAAAAGATAGTTAATTCTTAGTTACGACTAAGAGTTTGTTTATCTCAAAATAAAAATTTAAAAACTTACTTGAATGTATCAAAGGTGAACGGCTTAGTTGAATAAATATATATAGTATAAGGGCACTTTTGAGGTTTAAGCTTATATAAAAAATATATAAAAATGAATATTAACTAACTATGTTTGAATTCTTTGAAGAACAATATATGGTACAATCATACAAATACATATACTTATATCATATATGTATATATACAAGTCATCAATTAAACTCTTGAAATACTATAGAATAATGTTTTTCCAACTATGATAAAATTTAGGCAAAGTTTCACTCTTTTTTCCCCAATATTTTATTAATTCAATGAGATTAAGTTAAATATATTGCCTCCTTTTACCATAGTTGACGGTTCTTGTGTAATGTGACCATCACTTTTGTATACATGAAGTTGATCTTGTACATTTGCTTTTATTGTAAAGAAATTATGAATTGAGTGATTTGGCTGATAAAAGGTCAATTGCTTAGGTTTTGGTATCATTTGGTGTCTCTTATACTTCAATACTATTGTCTTGTGCCTTCGCGAATGTGATCTTCCCCAAGAAATGGATCAACCCCATTAATAACAATTAGACTGTTTGGAACTAAAAGAATCCTCTTGATGCAACTTTCTTTAGAATTCTCGTTTGTCTCATGCAACCATTAGTTAGCTACCAACATCTTTAATTAATCTTCTTAATTTTCCGATCAAAAGAATAATAGGGAAACGGAATGGAAGCTAACTCTTTTATTCAAATAAAGACATTATTCACATAATAGGGAAACGGAATGGAAGCTAGCTACATAAGAGCCCATAACACAAAAAAATTAAATGAATTCCCCATAGCAAACGTTGAATTTGCATCTTGTTGATATGCCTTTTATGGCAATCATGAATCTTGTTTATGGCTCTCAAACTAAAGCAAGTGGATTACGATCAACCCCAATATATAAGGTTATAAAGTACACCAAGCGAGGCTTTGCCAATTTAAAGCTAAGAACAAGTAGGTAATATTGATTTGTTGGAATTTATACTCAAAAAGATAAAGAAGAACACATGAAGAAATAACAGAGATTTAACAGTTAACAACAAAAAGAAATAAGAAAGAGTTTTAAATGTGAAAACTAGTTCAAGGCATGCTACGAAAGGCAATGATTTAGAGTAGATTTCAGTTGCTATCCCAGTGCAAATAGCAATCAATGACATCTTACTCCCAAGATAGAGCGAACCATTTAAAGATTATCTAATGTGCACTTAAATAAAAATTCCAACGAATTCATAAATCTCTTGACTGCTCTTGAAAGAATTTTAGAATGGAAAAGAAAAGAGCTTCGGGAAATATAGAATGCTTAAAATGAATTATTCAAAAAGAGGGGATGAGTATTTATAGAGAGTGAAATATCACTAACGTGTCTCTTCATTCATACACACCTATTCAGAAGTGAACAAATGTGTCTTTCTAAATGACATCAGGGCGTTGTAAAAACATTTGGACATTGTGAAAGACACCAATCATGATGAGCTTCAAAAACCCACTAAGGTGAATCACCAATCTTGGCAAGGTTAAAAACTCCACTAAGATGAAAAATAGCCAAAATCTCACTTTGGTTGGCTAGGCCAACGATACTAAAACCCTCTTACTCTTTTGAAAAAAACCTAGAGAAATAAGCACTCTTACTTAAGAAAATATTATTTATCAATTCTCAACTTGAATGTCTCATAACTAAGCCTAAGGGTCATATTTATAGTATTATAGGCTCACATCCTCATAAAACTCTATTTCATATTGTCTAATACAACTAGAGTAGTTAACAAAAGATTTAAATAAAGTAGGTGTTTTATTCTTAAATAGAACATAACTAACCTAAAGTCCTAATACAAGTAAATTAATTAAAAAGAAGAATTCTATTATACCTATAATTCTTAAATAATAATAATATGATAATATACTCTTGTATCATTCTGTCTAGGTTGGAGAAAATTTGTCTTCAATATTCATGTCTTTTTCATGTCCTCTATAGTAAGGATAGAGATCAGTTATCTTGAAAGTTGCAGAAACTTCATAATTTCCAATAAGTTCAATTGTGTAAGCATTCTCATTAATACATTCCATGACTCAGAATGATCCATTAGCTTGAGGAGATAATTTTGCACTAGACTTAGGAAAACGTTCTTTCCTCAAATGAATCCACACTAACTCTCTTTTTTCTTTTAAATTAGCTGGTTTTTTGCGCTTGTTAGTTTGCTTTTGTTTTCTATTAATCTGATGAATAGTCTTCTCTCGAACTTCTTCATGAGACTTCTTGAATTTCCTTGCATTTTCTTTAGCATCAACACTAAATTCATGAGTAGTTGGTAATGCAAGAAGATCTAAAAGACATCTTCTAGTGGTTTGGCTCACAAAATTATTATAAGAAAATTCTGCTTGTACTAACACAAGATCACATTGGCCAATGTGTTTACCCACAAAGCTTCATAATAAGTTTTCCAAACTTTTGTTGACCATTTCTATTTGACCATTCATTTGAAGGTAACTTGCTGAACTAAATTGCAAGTGAGTTCCCATTTTCCTCCAAAGAGTTCACTAAAAATGGCTTATGAACTTCACATCTCGATCCAAAGTGATGTTTTTGGGAATTCCATGAAGATGCACAATTTCGGTGTTTTGATTTTCAAGTTTGGCAATATGGTAAATACGACACCTTCAAATATGTCGGATGATATCTCATTCCAACTTGTGGCAATAAAACTTTTCTTTCACAACAGCCAATGTTTTGTCTCTCCCAAAATGTCCAGTTAATCCTCCATTATGAGCTTCCCAAATAATAGATTGACGTAAAGAACATTGAGGGATACATAGTTGGTTACCTTTGAAAAGATACTCTTTTTGCTGATGAAATTGTTGATAAGGATGTTGAGAATTGGATTTTCATATCTCACCAAATTCAGGATCTTTCTCATACAATTCTTTCACAACTTCAAAGCTAATAATCTTCAATTGTAAGGTAAAAAGGAAAGTAAGGTGATGACTTAAAGCATCAGCTACCTTGTTTTATGCACTTGACTTGTGCTTGAGGAAAATTGAAAAGGCTTAAAGAAACCCACTTCAAGCTACATGTTATTGATTAAGCTTGTCTTGGGAGTTAAAGTTGTTTAAGGGCTTTATGGTCAAAATATAAGAAGAATTCTTTTGGCAATAAAGAATGGCTCCAATGATCTAGGGCTCGAATAATAGCACAAAACTCCTGATCATATGTTGAGTATTTCAATCTTGAATCATTGAGTTTCACATTAAAAACAGCTATTGGTCATCCTTCTTGAGAAAAACCAACACTAATACCAACATTGGAGGCATCATAATCAACTTCAAACACCAAATTAAAGTTTAGAAGCGCAAGCATGGGAGCTTTACTAATCCTTTCTTTGAATTTCCCAAAGCTATGTTGTGCCTTGATACGCTATATAAAACTATCTAGCTTGAAGCATTCAATAAGCAAAGTAGCAACAGAATTGAAGTTTTTTATGAAATGCCAATAAAAGGAGGTCAATCCATGAAAGCTTCGAACATCATGAAGTGACTTCGAAACTAGCTAATTGACAATAACATCAACTTTGCTTTAGTCCACTTCAATCCTTTGGCTTGAAACAACAAATCCCAAGAAGATAACTTTGTTTGTCATAAATTCACATTTCTTTAAGTTAGCAAAAAGCTTTTGCTCTCAACGTACTTCAAAGATCTACCATAAATGTTCTAGATGCTCTTTTTGACATCTACTATACATCAAAATATCATTAAAATAAACCACAACAAACTTCTCAATAAAATGTTGGAATAACTGGTTCATGAGGCATATAAAAGTGCTAGGTGCATTAGAAAGGCCAAATGGCATAACTATCCATTCATATTACTCATCACAAGTTTTAAATGCAGTTTTCCATTCATCTCCAAGTCGTATTCAAATTTGGTGATATCCACTACGCAGATCGATCTTGGAGAAGATAATAGCACCATGTAATTGATCTGACAAATATCAAGTCTAGGAATTGGAAAACGATACTTGATAGCGATTTTGTTCATGACACGACTATCAATGCACATATGCTATGTTTTTTTTCTTTTTTTTAGAGCTAATAATACAAGAACAACATAAGGGCTAATGCTTTCTTTTACCAAGCCTTTCTCTAAAATTTATTTGACTTGATTTTGTAACCCCTTGTGCTCTTGTGGACTCATGCGATAAGGAGACTTATTTGGAATTATAGAACTAGGGATGAAATTAATGGCATGCTGAATATCTCGTATTAGTGGTAGTTAGGTATCTCATTAAGTACAAAATCACAAAACTCCTCAATTATGGCTTTGACATATTTAGATAACGGTGAAGATAGTTCATTCTCTTCACAAACTAATAAGAAGTATAAGAGGTTTGACTCACGATAAACTTTATTTAAGCCAAACACAATGATGAGTGCTTTATCTTCCTTTTTGTCTCTTTGGTTAGTCTTCTGGCTTTAATGGAGTCAACATAATTTTTTACTCTATCCTTGATAAAGGAATAAATATTCTTGTATCCGTCATGGTGAGCTCGACGATCATATTGCCATTAGCATCCCAACATGTGGCATGAGTCCATTGGGATAATATTACAGTAGATTTCATCTTGATACTTATTTCTAATAGAGAATTGAACACAACAATGCTTCGTTACCTAAATTTCATTTCCTTTTCTCAACCGTTATAACTTGTAAAGATGAGGATGTACTTTAGTTAGAAGTTTCAACTTATCTACCATGTAGCTGGCAACAACAATCTCACAGCTTTCACTATCACTAATGACATTACAAACCTTCTCTTAGGATGTGCACCTTGTATAAAATATGTTGTGACGAAGTCAACTTTCATCTTCAGTCATCATAGTAATGTTTAGATAATATGAAATTTGATAAAAATTTCTTATCGATAATACTTAGGAAGGAACTTACACTTAAGTTCTTGACGCATCTTATCTCATGTTCTGATCTTTTTGTGGCTTTCTTTTTCTCGTTGCTTTTTGAGATATTCCCACCAAATAGAAGCATGCTTCTTCAATTTAATTGTCACAAGCTTGCATGGTTTTCATCAGGAACATCTTTGAGCTTGAAAACTCTTTCTACTATGTAGAGTTAGTCAAGGAAGTCATCAGGGTGAAGTTTTCCTTTAAACTTAGGAATGTCAACTTTGATTCCCAAATCTCTGGTAGTAGTAATTATCAGGCGACAAATAGGTACCTTTTCATTAGAAGATGAATTTTGATGAAATGAGTTGGTATTATTATCTTCATCACTAGAGCTACTATTATTGATTTGAGCATCACGTCTTGCTAGTTGCTCTTGTAATTCTTGAATTTGATGACGTAGTTTTGCAATCTCGATCTTGTGATCATTTTTTTAATGATTATGGCATCTTGGTGACATTTTATTTTATGGTAATGTAGATAAAAGATGATGATATAACTATAAAATAATAAAAAAATAGAATTACTTGAACAAGGCATGTCAAAACTAGACAGCGACCTTGAACTACGCAGTGAACAATGATCCTCTTGCTCTAATACCAAATTGATGCCGGGGTGTTGTGAAAGACACCAATAGTGGTAAGGTTGAAAACCTCACTAAGGTGAATTACCGATCTTGGCAAAGTTAAAAATCCCACTAAGGTGAAAAATAAGTAAAATCCCACTATTGTTGGCTAGGCCGAAGATATAATAACCTTTTACTCTTTTGAAAAGAGCCTAAAGAAATAAGCATTCTTACTTAAGAAAATATTATTTATTAACTCTCAACTTGAATTGCTCATAACTAAGCCTAAAGGTTTTATTTATAGTATTATAGGCCCACATCCTAACAAAACTCCACTTCATGTTGTCTAATACAATTAAAGTAGTTAACAAAAGATTTAAATAAAATAGGTGTTCTATTCCTAAATAGAACATAATTAGCCTAAAGTCTTAAAACAAGTAAATTAAATAAAAAAAGAATTCTATTATACCTATAATTCCTAAATAATAATAATAATAATAATCTAATAATATACTCTTGCATCAACAAAGGTACATGCCTTTCTACAATCAAAGGTCATACCTCTCCCAATAGACACATTAAATTTTGAATCACCAAAAAAATAAAATAAGAATTAAAAATTCAACAATCCCTCACGTGATTCGAAATTTAAGGATTACAAAAATGGTCTTTTACAATGTGTTCAATGAAGGTGTCTTATGGACTCAAACCTCACTTAGTATGAGAAAATCCATTCAGAAGAACTATAGTGAACTTACGTCTTGAGCTATGGTCTTCTAGCTTGAGCTTTAATTCATTATATGCATCATATGATATTTTATTGAGTTCTAAATGGGGTCACACTTTAATGGCCTTGCGTTTATATCTTGCTTTTTGAGTGCTCTAGAGAAAAGCTCAAGCTCATAGGTTACGACTTCATAATCTGATGCCGAGGTGTTGTAAAGTCACCTAAGTGTTGTGAAAGTCACCAATTGTGGTGAAGTTAGAAACCCCTCTAAGTGTACTCACTAATCTTGGCAAGGTTGAAAATCCCACTAAGGTAAAAAATAGCCAAAATCCCACTTTGGTTGGCCAAGCCAAAGTACTAAAACCTCTTACTCTTTAAAAAGAGCCTAGAGAAATAAGCACTCCTGTTTAAAAAAATATTATTTATTAACTTGCAACTTGAATGTGAATAATAACTAAGCCTAAGGGTCTTATTTATAGCATTATAAGCCCATATCTTAATAAAACTCTACTTCTAGTTGTCTAATACAATTAGAATAGTTAACAAGAGATTTAAATAAAGTAGGTGTTCTATTTCTAAATAGAACATGACTAGTTTAAATTCTTATTACAAGTAAAAGAAGAATTATATTATACTTATAAGTCCTAAATCAACTAAAATTAGCAAAAACTAAATTAAATAAAATATAACCCTAGACGCTCTTGCGTCATAATCACACTCAAATAGGTGAGTTTTTCAAGGACATGTGTAACAGAAGAATATCCTGCATAATTTGATATGAACTCATTTAGAGCTTGTATTCTTCTTAATTGCTACATTAAGTACCATAAAATCATAGTGGGATTATAAAACTTTTAAAAGATGATATTTCTTCAATCACTAAACAGCTTGTTTTTACCACATTTAAAACCTTCATCTTGGGATCTCTAGTTAGAAAGGTTAGGTTACTGCTGCTAGTAATTTCTAATTAATGGGCTTCAGTCCCATCCTTCTTAAATATTCAATGACTTACTTTCTAGCTAGTCCTTTCGTTAACAAATCCATAATATTCTTCGAAGAAGGAATATAATCTAATGTTATTACTCCATTTTTAATTAAACTCATAATTATCTTTTGCCTTCAATGAACACGTCTCTTTTGCTCATTTGAGTTTTTTTGTTTACATTTCGCAATAACCGCTTGATTATCACAATGAAGGTAGATTACAGGAATTGGTTTTTCAATAGTGGAATATCCATTAATAAATGTTTAAGCCATTCCACTTGTTATGCCATTGCATTTAGAGCTATCATCTTAAATTCCATGAAAGATTGAGAAATTCATGTTTGTTTGGAGAATTTCCATGCAATAGCAACTCCACCTAATGTGAAAACATATCCTATGGTAGCTTTAGTTTCATCTAAATTAGAGGTCTAGTTACACTGTTGTAGCCTTTGAGCATAGCAGGATAATCCGAATAATGTATACCTAATGATATGGTACCTTTTAGAAATCTAGTATCCTTTCCAATGTCGTCCAATCCTTTATATCTGGATTATTAGTATATCTACGTAACCTTCTCACTTCTTATGCTATATCAGGCCTCATAGCATTTGAGAGATGCATGAGTGTACTAATAATTTGAGAGTGCAATAACTGAGAAACAGGCTCTTCAATATTTTTTCTTAATGTTACATTTGGATCATAAGGTATACTCGTGGGTTTACAATCATATTTATTGAATTTTTTTTAATAATTTCTCAATATAATGTGATTGTGTAATTGTAATACCTATAGGACATCATAAAATCCTAACTCTCACAATAACATTTGCCTTTCGTAAATCTTTACTATCAAAGTTATTCGATAAGAAATATTCATTCTCTTTAATAATACTCATATTGCTACAGAAGATGGGAATATTATTCACATACAACATAATATGACATATCCAAAGTTAGTAACTGTAGTATAAACACATGTATCAGAGTCATTTATCAAAAATCCAATTGATAAGATGACCTGATCAAATTTCTCATGCCATTGCGTTGATGCTTACTTTAATCCAAATAAGGATTTCAGTAGTTTACATACTTTATGCTCTGACCTGGTATGATAAATCCCTTCAATTGTTCCATATATAGTTCTTCTTCTATTTTCCATTTAGAAAGGCAGTTTGAACATCCATTTGATGTATCTTCACTTATATATGGATGCCAACGTTATAAGCATTCAGATCATCATCATTTTTGCTATTGGACAATAAGTGTCGAAATAATCAAACCTTTCCTTTTGGAATAACCTTTTGCAACTAATCTTACCTTGAATTTTTCTATGGATCACTGCTAATAGGTTTACAACCTTTAGTTAATTCAGTCTAAACCCAAGCTTTATTATTTGTTAAATATTTCATGTGAACAATTATGGCATCTTTCCAAAAAGTAAAGTCTACAAATGATGTGGCTTCTTAGTACATATCATTTTCCATTAGATAGGTATAAAAATCATTTTCAAAAACTTTTCTTTGTTCTTGATTCTTTTGCATCTTCAAGGACTTTCCATATTGATCATATCTTCTTCCTCTTACGCTATTGAAATTGGAGTGCATTTAGAAGATATTCATTTATTCACCTTAATTTTTAAGGGTAAAATGTCCTAAAAAAGTACAACATCTCATGATTCTATGATAGTGTTGACACTTATATTAGTAATTTCAGATTTTATTACTAAAATCCTATTAGTGACACTATCTTAGGAGTAACCCACAAGAACCCATCAATGGTTTTAGGTCCCAATTTCTTCCTTTTAATTTTTAAAATTTTTACTTTTACCAAGCACCCCGACATTTTAAAAAAATTTAAACTGGGTTGCTCCCTTTCCATAATTCATATGGAGTTTTATCTAATTTTTTTTGAGAAACTTTACTTAGAATGTGACATGCAGATAAAAGTGCTTCATTCCATAAGTTTTTAGCAGTCCAAAACTTGAGAGCATACACTTTACAATAAAGTTTGATTTTTCTTTTTTGCCACATCGTTTGATTGGGGTGTGCAAGGGGGGATACTTGATGGACATTTCCGTTCTCATTCTAAAAGTTTAAAAACTCTATAGAATCATATTATCCTCTCCAATCTAAACAAAGAATCTTGATTTATTTTTCTTTCTAATTTTCAACTTCATTTTTATATGCAATAACATAACCAAAGCTTCATTTTTTATTCGAATTGGAAAAACATAACAACATTTAAAAAAATCATCAATGAAAGTAATAAAGTATCTTTTACCATTCCTATAGTAAACTTTGTTGGTCCTAAAAAAAATGATAAAGGGGTAGTGAATAGCGCTTAAAAGATATCTTGAAGTCAGCTTCAGAGCTTTGAAAATCTCAAGATAATTTGCAAAAGGAAAGTTTTTATTTTTTCATGATTAGGAGAGGGTGGATTCAAACCCTGCTCTTTGGGTAAGGGGATTATGCATCAACCAATGAACCAAATGCTCGAGAGCTTGCAAAAAGAAAGTTTAAGGCTTATAGAAGTTAAAAAGCATCAAGTAAAACGAAGGTAAAGAGAAGTGGATAAAATAAAAATATTTATAGTAGTTCAGCCTCCTTAGCCTATATCCACTACCTTGATCTCCCAATCAAAGATTTTCAACCCAATTTCACTAAACTAGTGGCATTAATAGCTTCCACCAAGCTTTTACAAGGTGAGTTTCTAACCCAAGCTTTAAACCCTTACAACAACTCTTAGAGTGCTTTGTACATTCTAATCAATCAAGAAATGAAGATAATATGGAGTACAATTGATCACCTAGCTGATCTAAAATGTACAAATTCAAGCTCAAATGCTTTACAAAGGATAGCAGGGAAGAACAAGTGTACAAAAAAAGGTTTTGCTCTTTTTGGCTCTCACGAACTTTTTGGAAATTCTCTTTCCTATTTTTCATCTTTGGAGATGCATTAAATACTTGAAAGATCACATATGGCCGTTTGAGATAGATTTTGCCTACTAGAAATAGTTCTGGCTGAATTTTAGTCATTAAGTTGTCTTCTAGTGCTCAAATTAAGATTTGTAGGTAATGTTTTGTTAACCGATTAAAGACTGGCTTTAATCGATTAAGCCTTCTTTGTCGGCTATATTGCTTTCCCGTGTTAACCAATTAACTGCAACAATAACTTATTAAAAACTTTTTGTTTTAAAATAACATACCTCATTAGCCTTCTGTCAACTGATTTGACTTGTTTTTAACTGATTAAGGCTTCTCTTTTTTCAACCTTAACTGATTAAAATAAGCTCTAACCAATTAAGAAAATTGTCAACTTTGAATCTTTTGGTTTAATGCCTTGAACGATCATTTAATTTTGAATTTGAATTTTGGTGCTTCTTGACACTTCAACTTTGATCTTTAACCAATTAACTCATTCCCATTAATTGATTTAAAGACTTCAATTTTGCCTTCATGTAGTGCCCAGCTTTATCTTAGTTGATTAAAGCTTCACATTAATCAATTAATAAAATTTTGTTTTTACTAAGCCTTTTGTTTTTTGTTCCTTTAGCTGATTAATCATTCTTGTATCATAGTAAGCTTCTTAACTTACTTTTAAACAACATTTTTATTAAGGGATTCAATCTTAATCCTACACACTTAAATACTGTAGTTAGACATCAAAGAATGAAGAATGTTTTGTTATCATAAAAAATATATGGAGTCAACATTCTCTCATTTTTTTTATGATGACAAAACACTTGTAGATTAAGAATGCAATGTTTATGTTCATTTTATATTTATGTGCAAGTGAGGGATTACTCCCCTTAAATGTATGCTCTTTTTAAATATGTGCATGATAGAAAAAATGATATAACAATATAAAGCTTTTCTGGCATATTCATTGTATATCTATATATACAATTTCATCATATTCAAATACTCAACACAGACATAAACATTGTTGAAAAATTCACATCATATAAAAATAAGGGCATTGAAACACAACCATTAACCATAAATATATAACCATAGCCACAACCATACCCATGTTCAGCAAAAGAAAAAATGTTCACAGCCCAAGTTCAGCAAAAGGAACACAAGATAAACATATAGTAGTAAAACATATTATTGCATCCTAACATTGTATCCCATAATCTAATCTCTCCCTCTTTTTGGCATCAACAAAATAAGGGTTATTTTAGAGAAGTTTTTCCTTAGTCATAATCATTTGAGAAAAATTCAATAATTGATGATTCATTAGTGACTAAATGAACAACTATAGTTGCCACATCTATGGAGTGGAGAGCTTCAATTGATAAGAATTTAGGGGTATCAAGTAAGAAGGGAATGATTTATGGAGAGGTAGGTTTGGAAAATGGCTTAGAGGTTGTCTTATCTAGCGTGGTAGATTTTCTCCTTTTGGAAAATTTAGTTTTGGTAGCCATGGTTTTCTTCATTATGCTAGTGGGTTTTTCCTGAGTAGGTGCAGATTTAGATGCCCTTTCTATTCTTTGGCCATGGCTTGTCTTAATGGAAGTATTCTTTACAGTAGAGGTAGCTGTTGCTCTTTCTATTAATTTTTCTTTGACCATCTAATAGAAGACATCGGTTATTAGAACCTTTTCAGATGAAGTTGGTTCTTCAGTAGTTATCTTTTTTGTAGCTTCAACTTGCCCTTCCTACTTAATCTCATTATCTTTTTCTTGCTTAAGTTCATTTCCTTCATCAGCTTCTTTTTCCTTAATTTCCTTGCTCTATTCTGTCACTTGAGGATATTTAACTTGCCACTTATTCTTTTGAAATAAGGGTAGTAGTTTTTTCTTTTTTTAAAGGAGTTTGCTCAATGTTTTAAAGTTTCTTTTCAATGCGTAGTATTTTCTCTTTCATGACTTAATCCCTTTCAACTTGATCACTTAGTTTCCCATCAATCCTCATTAGTAAATTAAAGATAATTTCATTTTAAATGATAGGCTAGTTGGTTTTAGAGGGTTGAGTGGAGGGGGTTTCACCACCTAGTGTATCTTGTGCACCTTTACAGACTTTGATGTATTCATTGTGCTCAAATATGTATCCCATTTTCTATAAACTGCCTAAGTAGATTCCCTTATCTTTGCTCTTGATCCAGTCATTCTGGAATCTGTTGTTCCAAATGTTCTTCTTTTTTACCAAAGCTGAAATAATATTTCTATAAGGTAGATTTTCCTTGTCCCTCAAACAAGCACTTCTGATTCTCTTTATCATATAGCTCCCTAAATTTAAAAGAATCTCATTAAATGTGGATTCCATCAGCCGAATGTCCTAAGAGCAAACGTAGTAGTAGCTACTATTCCTTCCATAAAGAGTAGAGGCTATGAAGTAATGAAGAATTTGCAGCTGAGCATTCTTAATAAAGTATGCATTGCTCTTGGAAGGAAACTTATTTTTCCTACCAGTTATTATCTCCCAAAAGGTGAAGGATCATAAGTTTCAGGCATTTTGAATTCCCTTATTTGGAACACAATTTTCAATGGCTTTCCTAAATTAAAGGCAATCACAATAAATTCTTCCATATTCAAAAATACATTTAACTCATCTTCCTAAAATTTTTTTGGATTTTCTAAGTCATTTTTGTCTACTGCAATGCTAAAATAGAGTTCTTTAACTAATGTGGGAATGAAAATCTTTCTCTAATTATACTTAATCCTTTCAATTTCAACTCATCAAAATAACTAGTTAGGGCTTCTTTAATTGCAGGAATTGTATCAAAATTAGGCCAATCAAGAAATTTACCACATGATATGGTGGCATTTTCTATCTTTTTAAACCTAGCTTCATGGGCCTCATTTCTGAAGTGAGGAGTTTGAACGGCACCTTTCTTGATGGATAGCCCTTTAATTGTAGATTCTTTTAATTTTGCCCTCATTTTTTTTTGGCCTGATTCCTTCTTTCTGATGATATCTTCAACATCATCTTATTTTTTTTCTGAAAAAGTAGTTACAGAGGTTCTTCAGCAGGTTTTTTTTCCTTTTCCCTTGTTTGTGACTTTACTGGTAAATGAGGTTTTGGCCATTGATTCTACGAGTGTTAGAAACGTAGGGCTTCTCAAGTTGGCTTAGAGCTTAGAGAGAAAGAGGTTAGATCTTAAGAGAAATCTAGGTGTTTGAGTTTTACTCTTTGGAATGTTGGTTTTAAAAAGCTGAAGAATTCTTAAATTGTGGGTTTGTAACTGATTAACCCACATTTTGAATGGGTGATTTTCCAATACCTCCTAATCCTCATTTTTTTTAATTTTAAAATTTAAAAATTCTCACATGATAGTTTTCTTTTCATTTAAGGTACATTAATTGGTTAGAGCAAGCATTAACTGATTAAAATATTACTAACTTGGGATGCTTCTAATGACTTAAATTGCATTAACTAGTTAAGGAAATTTTTAACTAATTAAAACCTTACTGATTTAGACCTGTTAATTCAACATAGAATTACTTTAATTGGTTAAAAGGGTCTTAGTTGATCAAGGTAAATTCTTTTTTCTTTCCAAGATCCCATATCCAACCAAAGTCATATTCTAACCAATTGAAATTAAACCAAAGTCATATTCCAATCAAAACATTCAACAATCATCACAATCAATTACTTAGATTTATAATCTCGTAATACCCATTCCAAGTACTTTCAAAACTAATCAAATTCAACTAAAACTAATTTTCTAGCATAAATCCATTACTACATTAACTAAATAATGCTTAGAAACCCATAAATCCTTCATCTTTACCTTAAGTGAGCTTTGATGTTTAGAAAATAACAAAACCTTGAGCTTTAAAAATTCATAGAATAATCTGGACAACAAAACCAACTTTTCGGAATCTAAAGATCAAGATTTAAAAATTTCAAAGTTGATAAATGTCATATTTTTCAAAAATGGTGTTTTGGCTTAACAATGGGTTTGAAAGGGCTAAAGGTTGAGAAAATACCTGACAAAAATAGCTGAGGGTTGCTAACCCTCATAATATGTGACCTATTTATAGTTTCGAGTGTGAAAATACCATTTTATCTTTTTTATTTTTTTGAAAAAGACGTCATCTATCGATAGATCAGGGTCATCTATCGATAGATGGGCTTTAGAGTTCTTTTAAAAGGCTTTCAAATTGCTATCCATCGATAGATGTAGCTCATCTATCAATAGATAGATCCATCTATCGGTAGATGATGAACATTTATTGATAGATATTCTTCTTTTGCCTTAAAAACTTTTCTGAGTTTGTATCTATTGGTAGATGAAGAACATCTATCAACATATAGACTCCAATAATAAAAATAAACTCAAAACTTTGTCCATTTGGACTCCACTTTACATTAAAATTTTGTAAATCATCTTTATACATCAAAACATGACTTTTTGGAACTTTAAAACTTAATTTTTAAAACATAAAACATGCATACTCACCTAAAAATTTTCTTAACTTATCTTGTTATTTAAGATGATATTTCACATAATAGTCAGCATCATATCCCTACAATTACATCTGGTATTTTCGACTGTTAAGGAGTGATTGTCATTATGTCTGCTGTTGGCTGTCGTGGGTGTGCATATTTTTGTTTCGATTTATGCCTGTGCCTTCTGGTCTGTATATTTTGTGTTTCCAGGACTCATGGTGGGCTGTAAATTTTATGGGTCCTGACTGTGTATATTGTCTTTCTTAGGGATTTGTGACAGCCCCCACGCACAGGCAATGGCCTTTTTTAGCTGGCACAATGCCTGTTTTTGTACCACCATATTAGTTCAATGATGCTCTTCAAAGAAAAAAAAAGAACAAAAATAATAATCAAATAGCGGAAACAAGAAAATTGCAAACATAGCTAACCACTTTGCGGGGTTATAATAATGGGAGATGTGAAGGAGAAGGCTGAAAATGTTCATCTCCATCACACCGCCATACATGTCGCCTGTCGGCCACTTTTAGTGGTAGGTGCTAGCTCCATTGTATGAAAATGTGTCGAAATGATAAATTATAAGCAGTCAAGATCATCCAATTTGAATAGAGATGATATATATTCAAAGTGACGTTGTTGGGATTTACTCTTTGTCACTCTCATTGAGTCAAGTCCATCAACAATTTGTCAAACAACTTGTCATTAACAACTCACAAAGTGAATATCACCAATTATGCACGTGTTAACTTGATTGGTCTCTTTACCAAACAAAATAAATAAGTAAATAAATAAAACTTGATTGATGTTAAAAAAAAATATTACTAAAAAGAATGCTCCATAGGGGGGATGGAATCTCAAAATGTCTGCACTACTTGTATTTTTAAGATGCTCTCAATCCTAACAGAGAAAGAATCCAAAGATCTGAAGATCATAAGTTCGTGCAGGTGTTTAGGGAGGATCTTATGTACCTTTCTTAAGTTATCAATGAAAATAAATCAACTATTTAAGATTACTGATTATCCAATTCATTTGGAGTTATAGATAGAAATGCCGTTTATATATAACTATTATACATATATATATATATATATATATATATAGCCACAAACAACTTTAAGTTTTGAATCCGAAAAGTCCTTAAAATGTTACTATGATTTTTATAGTTATTGCATTATTTCACTTCCATTTCTTTTAGTTAATATGGAGACATTTGAATGTTCAGTAAAAATTCATGTTACTTCCTATAAAGAGTACAAAACATTAATTCTTGGACTACAGAAGCTACATTGCTTAATTTTCTTTCTATGAATTTTTTCTTTTATGTAGATCAACATGAATCGCGTAAATACTGAAATATGAATGAGATAAGCTAAGTTGAGTGTTAAAAAATTGGTTTAGTAGAGAGTGATCTCCATATTACTTTAAAAAGATTGTTTTGCCAAAAAATAAATATATTTGATAACTTTTGACCTTTCAAAGGTATTTAATTAAGTGGAATTTTTAAGCCTAATGATTTTGATGTAGGCAAGAGATAAAAGAAGCATAACACAACTAATAAATGAAAAAAAAAAATTAAGCATAAAGACAATCTTCCCTTCTTTTTTTTTTTTCAATTTTGAGGCTGCCCAAGGGAGCATGACAATAGAATGAGGCGATCAGTCATGAGTCTACCTGCTTCTTGCATTCTCAATGTTATACTTAGCCCTTTTAACCTTTTAAACGCTTCTATCAAACATCCCTGTCAACAACAATACCACGATAAATTCAGACATCGATGAAGACATTCTATCATAACACAGATGAATTGTAAGTGCAGGCTATCTTGCCGGGAATGAAGTACAATAGGGAAGATTAAACTCTGGGATAAGTACTCCAGGACTCCGAAGTCTGAACTTAGATGAGATGCATGCTCGATCATTGCTCAGGAGTCAGTTCAGTCTCTTCCTGCAAATAACACTTTATTTTGATTTTCTTTCAATGCATATCCCCTATCTATAGTAAAATTGTATATGCAAGTTAAAAAGTTTAAAATTTAACTCAGTAATTTGAGTATGATCCCTTACTCAAAAGACAGAATTCAAATTCTATTTTCTCTTAAATAAAAGTAAATGCATATTAAACGCGTCGCCTTTTATCAACCAAAAGAAACATATTCAAATAAAAACCATATCAAGTCCTACCCCTATATATTTATAATATATAATCTTTAGTCATTTTCATCATCTATCTCTCTTCTATTTTTTTTTATATATATATGAAAAATATAAACAAAAGCTAGAATAAATGTCGAATCAAATCTGCATCATATCTCTTTCATTATATTATTTCATCTCACATTGCTTACAAATGTGATTAATGAAATTCATATAAAACACATTTGCAATTATACATTATTATTCCAAACTTGTCCCACAGAAAACATGGATATTTGATAAATAGATGCACTTAAATCTCTATAAATTAATACTCTTAAGATCATGAATATTTATTAATTAATCGATATATTATTTAATCAATAAATTAATAATTTATTAATTTATACATCAATTAAGCTTTGCTTACACTTAATTGCTGTATAAATTAGTCGTTTGGCAACACTCTTGGTACTAGAGCCTATCTCACACAAAGATGTACTCAAAACAATCATCATATTACATAATTTTCTCTTACAATACGAGAACACTATATCAGAACTTCTTAATACATTAAGAAAAATTAGATATTAGGTCCAAAGAGACATCAATTCAAGAAAAAACAAGTAACATTGGAGTCATATTTTATAAACGCTTCCTAATTGAGTCACATATATATATAATTTTTTAATGTATTAAGAGATTATTAATTTATATATCAAATGAGACTCATATGTTTTTTTTTTACAAAGTACTATTTTATAAATTTAACGAATTATTAATTTACCACATAAGTTCTAAGTTAAGACCGATCAAAAATTTTATTTAATTGAAATTATTAATATATTAAATATTAAAATTTATGAAAGTTATACTTTATATTTATATATATTGACGGTTGCATTACAGTCAAGAACCAAGTTCTTACCAAGAAATTTAGAAGAAGCAGTCTACTTTAGAAAAGAAGAGTGACATTCCAAGTTCATTTTAGCTTTTGTCCTTGTTCTCAAATTCCATATATATATATATATATATATATATATATATATATATATATATATATATATATATATATATATATATATATATATAGATGTGGGCACCAGTACGAGCTGAACAGAATCACATGGATGAAGGATGGGCATCTCTGATCAACATTTTGTTTTGCAGTACGGTTCACGTGGTGCATGTCAAAATACATTTTTCCTTCTCGTCTCTAAGGGGAACACATTTTCATCGTGCATTTATCAATATCTATTGGCATCCTGATACACTCTTATCTGTAATTCAGTTGGCTATATCTGGCGGTACTAGCCAAGGCTAGTTAAGAAGAAAAAGAGAAATTGGGTGCGAGGCCTAAATCGCTGGCTGTCAATTTATCTCCACGTTGTTTTGTCGAAGGCAAAATCATATCTACAACCACTCAACCGAATACCGATTTGAGCAGGTTTTTCACCCCAGCAAAAGATGCTTTCCTATCCCACAAAAAACGTTTCAACTATTATGCAAATATTTTCTTTCCGAAGAAGAGAAGTAAAAGTAAATTCTATATCCACTAGCCACATTCATGTATTATGCAAAAGAGTTTATATTTGATTAACATATTTAATATTTGATAAAGGAGATTCAAAAATAAAATACCCAATCAAGTTAAGATTTTCAACCGATCAAGGAGGTGATCTTATAAAAATAATACAATAAACATAAGGCAATAAAGTTGAAGGTTGATGCCAATCACTAGATTAGGTGTTGATCCTTCATAAGATCATTTAATATTTTTATAAAAATATTTGATAAAGGAGATTCAAAAATAAAATACCCAATCCAAAGGCGGACCAGGCACTAAGGGAAAATGTACACCCCATGGAAAATCATTTAATGAACTTGTAGTTTATTCTCATCAATTGTTTGATATGGTCATCCATGTAGAATCTTCATCAAAGCGATTAACAGGCCCATCTAATAGTGAGGGTGCACCACGAAAGGATGATGCTAGCATATATGTTTGTATTTTTCTTCCATTTGTGCTCTTGATATAGTTGTAAGTTTTTTAATTTTTACATTTAATAGATTGTAATAAAAATAACACAATTTGTAATTTTGTTTTTATTAATAAAATTTATTTTTACATATTTTGCAATATTTAAAATTAATTTTTATTTTTATTTCTTAATTTTTAAATACTTTCAACTACTTATACACTTAGCAATAGAACTAGGGGTAGTATTACCGACATAATTAGCATTATCATCGACAAATTAGGCCATTATTGCTGAAACACATAGACAAATCTTGGTTGTGAATTCAATCGGTAAAATGCCAATCGAAATTATAAAGACGTATCAATACTGACCATTCATGTTACCAACAGATTGGATGCTTTGCCAATTGAATGTCCGACAAAATATTTCATCGGCGATTTATTGATGGAATACTTAGGTATCGATGAAATGAGCTTTACCAATTACAGTATTGTCGATTAAATACCAAAAAATATTTCGTCAGTTAATTATGTTACTGATGGAATTTTGTTCTTTATTGACAAAAAATTTCATCAATAAAATCATTAAATTTGGTAGTGGTTATCTTACGTGGAGATTGTTATACTTTAATATTACCTTAAGTGGTCTTCGCCAAAGATGTGCAATGAGCTATACATTGGGTATAGCATGAAACACATGAAGATAAATAAATGATAGATAAAGGATATATCACCTTGAGTGATTCTGAGGGAGATATACCATTGCTTTTTTGTATGTTTTAACTCAAGCAAATCCTTGACCAAGGTAGTATGAATATTAAGAAAAAGAGCTTTTTTCGAATTTCATTAAGGAGTTAAAAACAAATTCAAGAGCTAAAATGATAATGACAATTACAGAGTAGACATTGAAATATGCTCTATGCATGATGGATATATTGGATGATGAAGGACTAAATTACACTGATAAACTAACACTAAAGGGTTAAGTCAAACCTCTTTGACACTTATTAACATTTGAGTAGTCATGACATTTTAATAGATGTCAATCTTGACTGATAAATATAAACTAATCAATCTAGAAATTGATGATAGATGCAAATGTGTTTGATACATCTAATCTGAATTTGTATGAGATTATACTTCATATTTATAATCAACATGTTAAGAACCTAATGGGTCACACTCATTTAAAAGATGTCAATTTAATAATGTAAAAATCGAGGATTAAGTTGGACCTAACTAAAAGAAGTTGTGAACTCTACAGACTTAATTAAATATGTTCAATTAAGGTGGGGAAATTTTTGTATTTAATATAAAATTTATATTAACCTAATCGTTTCTATATAAACTATGTTATGTTTCCATAAAAAGGTGTATGGTGTGACAATAGTTAACAAGATAAGAAAAGAGAGAGAGAAAGGTTTGGCCAAGAGAGCTAGACAGCCTAAAATTGTTTCACCTCCCCCTTGCTTGTCCTGCCACTTGATCTTCCCTCCTCCTTGACTTTTCATCTTCCTTTGAATGAAGAGTGACAAACCAACGCCTCTTGTACCTAGTTAGGATTAACATTGGCAGCATGCAAACCCCATAACCACTTTCCATGTTTTTCTAGATGGCATCTTGTGTGGACACCATTGTACATTACACATTTAGGGAGATTAAGATTTCTAACAACCAAAACTTAATGGGAGGTTCTTTGAAGAACAAATTTTTGTGGGGCTCTTTATTTAAAGTCAAAGCTACAAAGGTAAAGCAAACTTTACCAAATAGCTAAGATTAAATCTAGGGTAAAATACATTAACCTCCTCAACTTTTAGCCTTAATTACATGTTGATCCATTAGTTTTCAAAATGAATACCCCATCTTGAACGTGTAAACAGCGTTAATGCCTAAATGTGAAATGTCTAAACTATTTTTTTTCTTTTTCCCACTCTTTTCCTTTTTCTCAAGCCGACCAATGGTGCTCCCTTACACTAATCGGCCACTGAAATCTCCTTGGGCTTCATTGGGGAGCACCGTAGTCAGCCAAGAGTGGTCGGTGGAATTTTTTTTTTTTTGAAAAAGAGAAAAAATTTAAATGAAAAATTATAATTTATATAGTAGTAATTTTTAAAATTAATGAAAAGCAAAATCATCTTAACAAATTGCCACATTATCAAACTAACAGAAATACTGAAGGGTGACTAATGATAGGATTTATATGTCCAGTGAAAATATTTTTTTGGGATGAAGTGTTCATCTTGGAAACTAATGAACTCATGTGTAATTATACTTAAAAGTCCAAAGGGTTATTATGTTTTACTCTTAAATCAATATGAAACAACCAAAGATGATCTTGCAATGGCCTAACTTGCTTATTTAAGACTCAAATTTTTAAGCATGATATATCACTATGTTAACTATACTTGGTAAATATTTGAGATTAATGCAATTTGTTTTGGTTGGGTTAATAGAAGGTCGAAATTGAAGAGGTCAAATGTAGAAAACAACTTCAGTATTTTGGACAACTTCTATCTTAATTCAGTTTGACCTTTTTTATTTTTTGCTTTCATCTTTTTACATATGATGTATGACAATGTTGGATAGACATGGTAAATATTTGGGAGCAATGGAAGTTGGTTTTGGTTGTTTGATGTTGGTCCAAAATTCATATCAAAAGTGTAGAAAATTTGTTTCAACATTATAAATGACAATTTCTTCATGTAATTGTTAGATGTTAAAGAACTCTAATGACTATGAGATTAAACTAGAAGGTGTAAATTAATGTTAGGCAACATCCTATGGTTTAAAAGCTCAAATAAAATTGATGTAAAGTCACTTCTTGAGATTTCTTAATAAAGTATATAATTGTTATATAGTTGATAGGATAGCGATTACTAAAGAATTCATGTAAAATTGACAAAGATGGAGACCAAGGCATGCACTATTAAAAACTACAAGGAAATTGCACTCAAAGACTTTTGAAAACTATGTATGCAATAACCTAGGATTTAGACCAACTAGTTTCCTTTGATGGCTTAAGAAGACTATGCTAGACAAAAATCCGTAATCATTTAAGTTATAAGCATGTGATAGATTTATTTTTATGCGATATTTATAAATGCTATGCATGCAATATGATGAGACCTTAAAATCAATAACTAATAAATACCTCATTAAATACTAAGCCATATGTTTTCAACATGATTAAGTTGCCTTCCATTTCATAGTGAAAGCCAAATTCTTTTCATTGTTGACTTGTTGAGTCACTCAAGGTCAACTTTAACAAGAATATCTTTATACTATGAAAATTAGTCACATTTGACTAACTTTATGATTTGGATGAGTAACTCATGTTCCTGTAGTGTTAGAGGCAATCATTAGCCAAAACATATATGATGTGTTTAGAGAAAAAATTGTCTCCTAATGGATTTAAGAGATAGACTAGATGTAATTGGTAAACTTGGTTATCTACCTAATTTAATAAAAGATAAACTCCACATATGCCCCTTCTAATATGATATTTTCTCACATAACACCCTGAGGTTGTTTTTTTTTTTTCAAATAAACCCTTGCATTTTTTAATTGTTCCTACAAGGGGTAACGATATTAAATTTTTACAAAAAAGACAATAAAAACCTTATAATTTTCACTAAAAAGACAATAAAACCCTTATATTTATTTTGAAATGAAATGTAGTGGAAACCATGAATTCTATTTTTTTTTTGAAAGAAAAATAAAGATTGGTTTTTTGTTTGACTTGGATAGAAGAACTTCTTGTTCATCTAAGGTTGAGCACACAAGTTGTTTTGCTAATGAGACCTCAAAACCATCTTAGGAAATATGATACTAGAATCTCTTCTAAGCAGTACAGAATGTTGCAAAATCTTCTAATGGTTCTTTTTATCAACAATTTTAAACTTAGGGGATAAAGCTTCAAGCACAAAGTTTAGATGTAAAATTCTGGCCTGAGATGTAATATTTAAGCTCTGAAACTAAGGAATCGAAGTTGAATGTATCTTCTCAGACTCCTTACGTTCACACAAGTGCCTTTATATATTGTAGAAATCTATAAACCTATCCTTGAAAAATTCATGTTTATCTGCAAGTAATGGAGTTCCTAAGTCACAGTTTATAGCTCTAGAAGGTTATCTAATCATAATAGGGCCAAGATGCTTCATCCCTAATGAAGACCTCAAATAGGATTCAACCACATTGTAAATCTCTAATGAAAGAACATGACAGATCTACAAACTTCTTTACTTTTGTTGATCAACTACAAATATCATAACATAATTTTGAACAAATTCTCATCAAGCTATAAATATCAAAACAAATCCCATATTTTGTCATTGTCATGGTGACTGAAGTGAGAATCATCAAGCCAAAAATAAATTGGACTCTATTCTTTCCATAGGGCTTTCAAATTATAATTAAGTGCCTTAGATTGCTCATGATACTATTAGGAGGAAACAGTCACCTACGCATTAGATCAATGTCAACATGGGTACTCTACATATCCATTGATCGTGAATTCGACCATACACCTACTAGTGAAGTCTGAATCAAATTTTGGCTTGGCGAAATTCTAAGATGAGTTCCTAGATTGTCAACAATCTAATGATCTAAGTCTTTTACAACTTTTTGACCTCCCTCTTTCTTATTCTTTTTCTTTGAAACACTCTAGAAACATATTAGCATGCAACTTGGGAACTTTGGCAAATTAATTACCCCGATGCTTGCTATCAACTAGTATCAGTACACCCAAGATGTGCTTACATCGGTTGACTATAAAGTCCATGACTTACTGCAATAATGGTAACAAGGAAATGAACCGTTAGCTTTTTTCTATTGTAATAGCATACATGGATAAACAATGAAGTTTCCTTGACAAACTTGAGAGAAAAGAGACCTATTGAAGTTTTTACTTCAAGCATTTTGATAATTAAGCATAATATGTCTATTGTTACTTCAATATCTTGGGTATTGGATACGTGGATGTGGTTCTCACTTGTGTAATAGCATGAAGGAACTAAAGAATGATGGAAAGTTGGCAAAAGGTGAAGTCTCTTTACGAGTTGGGAATGGGGCAAAGGTTGTTGCACTAGTCATAGGAACTTATTATTTATCTTTGCCTTAGAGTTTAGTGATGGAACTAAAAGAATGTTACTATGTCCCTTTAATAACAAAAAACATTATTTCAACTTCTCACTTAGCCATAAAAGATAATTTCAAATTTAGAATTAAAAAAAATTCTTGTTCCTTTTATCTAAATGATATTTATTATATATGGAATGTTTACAATTGGATTGTATGTTGTAAGGCTTGAAAATCATATGATCACTATGGTTGTCAAGAAAGCGAAATTAGATGCTCCAACACAATCCTTTATTTAGCATTGTAGACTTGGTCATATCAATAAAAAAAGAATCACAAAGTTGCCTAAGGAAAGATACTTACTTACATCCTTTCAATTATGAATCATATGACACTTGTGAATCTTGCTTACTTGGTAAAATGAGCAAGACATCTTTTATAGGTAATGGTGAAAAAGCTACTGCATTGTTGAGCTTGGTACATTCGGATGTATATGGCCAATTGAATAAATTCCAGAGTTGGATTTTCTTTTTTCATTATAGATGATTATTCAATGTATGATTATGCATACTTGATAAAACAAAAAGGAGTTTGTCTTAAAACACACTAGCTTTCTAGAGAAAGAATTCTTGATAGAAAACGATATTAAAAGTAAAATAGTTGTCAAAGAAACTCATGAACCATAAATTGACAAGCCATTGAAACTTAAGCCTATAGCTAATATATCACATGCACAACCAAAAGTTGGAAATACATAAGAACTCATGGATAAGTATGTATTGTCCATTGATGATAAGCCTACTGCAAATGAGGAAGCAATGTTTAGCATTAATTGCGAGAAATGACAAGAAACCATGATATTTGAAATGGATGTGATAATTCTATTTTGTAGAATTATTTTATTCCAATTTTATCATTAAATATTAGTTAAGTTCTTAGTTTTTAATTATAATTTAGTTCTTTTTAGTTATTTCTATAATTCATTTATTTTTAAGTGAGTTATTTTAATTTTATGTTTATTTCCTTTAATTTGGTTATTATTTATTAGCTTTTATATTTTTTGTAAGAATTAAGAGAATTGGGCTTAATTTTGGAAAGTAAGGTGTTGAAAGACCAAGAAGTATGCCTCCAATATGTCAATGCTTTGATCATAACTCGAGCTATGGAACTTCAAATAATATAATTCTTAGACCATTGAAAAGTTAAGAGATAGAACTACAACTTTCATAAGATCACTTTGCCCAATTCTACCTTGAAGATAGAGAAAATTGCATTAGAAAATGGTTGGGCATACTACTGTCAAAATGGTAATTTGAAGGTTGACAATTGATGTTTAGGCCTCATTACACTGTTAAGCCCAATAGTTAGAATTAGTAGATTAACTTAAGGGATTTTAGGTTAAGATCGTTAGTATAAACAAGATATTTTTATGAGACATTAAGTTAGACAACTTTTGGAGATTCAAGATGCTGAAAGTTAAGGCGGAAACTCAGGAAGTAAGGCTGCAATTAATCATTTTATTTTCTTCCTTAGCTTTTATTTTTCTTGTTACTCTAAATGGTTAAAATTTATATAATATTATTTGTCTTTGCAATTATGCATAACTAGTTTTCTTTTTTTAGGATTGCAATTAAACTTACATGCAATCTAAATTTTTAATCTCTTTCTTACTTTTCTTTAATAGGATTTGAATTGTTTATTTCAATTTATTCTTAATATTTTTAATTACCTGATCAACAAATAAATTAATTTAATAACTTAAGCAAATCTGGGAAAAGGAGTTTAATGTAGACTAAAATGGGGTTAGAATATAATCATATTAATTGATTTGCGTATAGGATAGGGATATACCTATATGCCATATGTGGCTAGAATTAAAGCCTAAACTTAATGAATCTATTTTAATTTCAATTCACATAGGGATATAGTGTTTTGGTTAAAATAGATATTTTCATAAGATGAGTGAGGAGACCTTTATAAATAACTGAGTACTCTAGATTAGCAATTCAACTCATTGAAATAAGTTAAGGAAGAGAGTTAAGATTTAGATGAAGTGTGAGAGATATTATAATCCTAGGCTTGTTTGATTTGATTTTTACCCAAGTTATCATTACTTTAATTTTTCTCTTTAGTTTAAATTTTAGTTAATAAGTTTTAGTTAATTAATTTATTTAATTGATTTTGATTGTTTGGATGAGATTAAATTGTTCTAATTTTAGTACTTAGTAAAATTTTAGATCAATTCTCTATGGGATCAATACTTTGGGAATTATTGAAGATGTTTTTGTATAGGTAGATAAATTTATTTTTCCAGTTAATTTTATAATTCTTGACATGGAATAAGATAGATAGATTCCAATTATCCTTGGGAGACCATTCTTGGCAACTGTTAGAGTTTTGATTGATGTTGTAAAAGATGAGCTTACTTTGCAAGTTCAAGACCAACAGGTAACATTTAATATTTTCAAAGCCTTAAAATTGCCTGTGACATCTGAAGACTACTTTTCTAGTGAATGTGGTAAATGATTTTACAAAAGATGTCTTTTTAGAAGAACATCCCAATGATCCTATTGAACCAAGTTTAATTGCTAATTCTAATAGGGATGATGATGAATTCATTGAATATTCGAATTTGTAAAATGCTCACTCCAGACTTAGAACTAGTCATCAATTTAAGTCTTTAAATGTTTCAGCTCCTTTGATGCATACTTCAAAACCTTCTATTAAAGAACCACCTACCTTGGAACTTAAACCTTTGCTCGCATACTTAAGGTATGCTTTTCTTGAAAAATCTTCTACTCTTCTAGTTATTATTTTTGGTTCTCTTACTAACATGCAAAATGAAGAGTTATTAAGGACACTTAGAGAATTCAAGAAAGCAATAGGGTGGACTATAGCTGATATTAAGGGAATTAACCCTTCGCTTTGAATGCACAAAATTCTCCTTGAGGAAAATTACAAAGCCACAATTGAACAGCAAAGAAGATTGAATCCCATCATGAAAGAAGTGGTCAAGAAAGAAATCAGCAAGTGTTTGGATGCTAGAATAATTTATCCTATTTTTGTTAGCTCATACGTAAGTCTAGTCCAATGTGTTCTTAAGAAAGAAGGGATGACTGTTGTCGCCAATGATAATAATGAGCTCATTTCAATAAGAACTATGACTAATTGGAAGGTTTCATGGACTACCACAAGCTCAACAAAGCTACAAGGAAATATCATTTCTCTCTCCCATTCATTGATCAAATGTTGAATCGATTGGCTTGTAAGGAATATTTTTGTTTTCTAGGTGGTTATTCAAGTTAAAACCAAATTGCTATTGCCCTTGAAGATCAAGAAAAGACAACCTTTACGTACCATTATGGCATCTTTTCTTTTAGAAGAATGCCATTTGGATTATGTAATGCACCTACATCTTTCAAAGATGCATGATGGCCATATTCACAGACATGGTGGAGTAATGTTTAGAGGTATTTATGGATGACTTTTCTATCTTTGGAAATAATTTTGATGATTGTCTTCTAAATCTTGCTAGGGTACTCAAGAGATGTGAAGAAACAAATTTGGTGCTCAACTAGGAAAAATGTCACTTCATGGTGCAAGAAGTATTGTTCTTGGGCACAAGATCTCTAGTAACATCATTGAGGCAGATAAAGCAAAGATTGAAACAATTGAAAAGCTACCACCTCCAATAAATGTCAAAGGTATTAGAAGTTTTCTTGGTCATACTAATTTTTATCGTAGATTTATCAAAGACTTGTCAAAAATTTCTAAACCACTTTGCAATTTATTGAACAAAGATGTGCCATTTAACAATGACTGTCTTGTTACTTTTGATGAATTGAAGAAAAGATTAATTTTTGCACCTATTATAATTAGTCCCGATTAGACTCTCCCCTTTGAACTAATGTGTGATGCAAGTAGCATTGATTTCGAGAAATGGCAAAAGACCATGAAATTTGAAATGGATGCAAGCTAAGTATAGACTTTGGTAAATCTACTTGAAGAGATAAAACCCATTAAGTGCAAATGGGTCTTTAAAAGAAATATTGCCATGGATGACAATATGCTAATGTATAAGGTAAGGCTAGTGGCCAAAAGTTATAAACAAAGCCAAGGTGTTGGCTTTGAAGTAACCTTCACACTAGTAGCCAAGCATAAATCCACTGGGATCTTGCTTGCTATAGTAACATACCATAATTATGAGATTTGATACATGGATGTGAAGATTGCGTTGTTTAACAAGAATATTCAAGAAAATGTGTATGTAACAAAACCTTATGGTTTCATATCCCAAGGAAATGCCAATAAGGTATGCAAGCTTCAAAAGTCCATATATGAATTTAATAGGCATCTTAAAGTTGGAACATTCATTTTAAAAAAAAATTAAGGAATGTAATTTCATCAATGCAAAGATGATCCTTATGTATACAAGAAGACTAATGGAAGTGCAATCATTTTCCTAGTGCCATATGTTGATGACATGTTGCTTATGGGAAATGACATAGCTACGCTACAATTCAACCAAGATTTGGTTGTCTAAGAACCTTTCCATGAAGGTCTTAACAGAAGCAGCCTACACAATGGGAATAAAGATCTATATAGATAGACTATAGAGGTTATGTGAGTTCTCTTAATCCACATACATAAACAAGGTTTCTTACCTATGTCACATCTCTCTAAGGATATTTTCCTCAGACACGGGAAGAAAGAAATCACATGGATAGGATACCATAGGCCTCTGCAATTTAATCCACCTTGTGCAGATGCTATGCACTAGACCAAATGTATCATATGCTTTAAGTGTTACAAGCAAATGCCAGTCTAATCCAAGTGAACATCACTAAATACATAGTGAAGAATATCCTTAAGTACTTAAGAAGAACTAAGATATCTTCTTAGTTTATAGAGATGTTAAACTCAATGTAATGAGGTTCAATGGTACTAGCTTTTGGTTTAACAATGAGAATAGGAAATCACAAGGAGGACATATGTTTACTCTAAATGGAGGTGTGGTTACTTGGAAAATTTCCAAGCAAGAAACAATCACAAATTCTACAGCCGAGGTTGAATGCATCTTTATGTGTAAAGTGATGAAAGAGATAGCTTGGGTTAAGAAGTTCATCACAAAACTAGGTGTGGTTCCTAGCATTGCTAAACCAATACCTTTGTATTTTGACAACGGTGGAGCCATTACGCAAAACAAAGGAATCAAGGTCTCATTAGTTATACAAACATGTGCAATGGGATCTATATTGGTAATAACATGAAACACATGAAAAGAAATAAACGATAGATAAATGATACATCACCTAAAGTGATTCTAAATGAGATATCATATTGCTTCTTGGCATGTTTTGATTCATGCAAATGCTTACCCAAGGTAGAAAAAATATTAAAAAAAAGGTTTTTTTGAATTTCATTAAGAAGTTAAGAACAAACTTCAAAAGCTAAAATGATAAAAATAATTATGGAGTAGACACAAAACCATACTTTATGTCTTATTAGGATATTGGATGATTAAGGATCGAATTACACTGATGTTTGATTTATCTAATCCAAATTTGTTCAAGATTATATTGTTTATTTATTGCTAACATGTTAGGAATCTAATGGGTCATACATATTTAAAAGGTGTCAACTTAAGAATGTAAAAATTGAGAATTAAGTTGGACTTAATTGAAAGAAGTTATAAATTTCAAGGACTTAATTAAAAGTGATCAATTAAGTTGGGGCAATTTTTGGAATTAATATAAAAGTTATATTAAACATAATTGTCTCTATATAAACTATGCTTGTTGTTCTAAAAAGGTGCATGGCTATGACCACACTTAAGAAGGAAGAAAAAGGAGAAAGAAACCCAAAAATCATTTCACCTCCCTCATCTTTACATTGCCGTGAATCTTCTTTCCTCCTCTTTCTCCTTGTCTTTCGTCTTCCTTTGAATGAAACATGAGAAACAAACACCTCTTATATCTATCTAGCACTAGCCTTGATAGGAAGTAGACCCCATAACCATTTTTGTTGTTTTTCTAGAGTTGATCATTATTGGAGGTTTCACACTTTGGCAATTTAAGGTTTGTAACAACCCAAGTTTACTATGAGTTTTTAAGAAGAACAACTTATTATAGGATTTTTTATTTATATTAAACAGCCACAATGGTATTAAACAAACTTCTATCAAATAGTTAGAATTAAATTTATATTAAACAACCAAATATGATCTTGCTTGAGGAAAAAATTTAAATTCTTGTGTTTTGTAAAGGCATAATGTTTTAAAAAGTCCATAAACTATTTTAAGAAAATTCAAATAAATCTTGATTCTTCTATTGTGTTTAGTCAAGTCCCTATATTTTTATTTTAAGTCAAATAGGCTCTATCATGACTAACAATTGATC
Source organism: Theobroma umbraticum (assembly GCF_002168275.2). Classification (NCBI taxonomy): domain Eukaryota; kingdom Viridiplantae; phylum Streptophyta; class Magnoliopsida; order Malvales; family Malvaceae; genus Theobroma; species Theobroma umbraticum. Next base: position 3,994,487 of record NW_018397263.1, read on the forward strand.
AACTGTCTTTAGTACCTATTTGGCCTGGCTTTTTTTAACTTCAAAGCTATTATGAAGCTCTTTTGAAAAATAATAGCTTTTAAAATTAATCTAAATCTATTTAGTAAATTTACTTTTGTAAGTTCTTTTTTATAAATAAGTTGTTTGAAAAAATAATTTATATAAGTTCTAATTTTTATTAAAATTACTATAAAGGGTATTTAATAAATAATTTTCTATTAATCACAAATTTTTTTGTTCATAATAGAAAAAAATTAATTTTAGTTTTTTATTTATAAAAAGTATGAAAAAGTATTTTTATATAACATTAAATTTATAATTCATAATAAATCATATAAAAATAAAAACAGATAGTGTTGGAATTATTTTTAATAGATTAGGACATTTTTTAAACAAAAAGAAAAATTCTCCTTAAAAAGAGGCGTATTTTAGAAAAAAAAAAGGAGAAAAAGCTCTCTTTTTCAAAATATTATTTTTAAAAAAAAAAGCTACTTATTTTTTTAAAAGCTTCTCCAAATATTTATTTGGCCTAACTTTTACTTTTAAGAAGTAGATAAGTTAAAAAAAAGTCAAGCCAAACAATCACTTAATTAAAATGTCACTTATCATTTTTATGCCATGTGGCATTGACATTAAAGATAAAAATACCACATGACCTTATTAGCATGCCACGTCAATATGCCATGTCATCATTCACTATAACATATTAGCATACTATGTTAGCACCACATGAAATAAAATGATAAATGGCATTTTTACTAACAATGGTTAGTTAAAAGGGCATATTTTACCCAAAATAAAGTACAAGAGCTTGACTTAATGTAAAATAAAATGATTTATTTAAATTTTTTTGAATAGTTAAGGGTTTTTTTTAGGTATTATGCTTTTTGTAAATTGTTTGCATGGCTTTTCTCAATAGTTTAAACAGTAGTATGTGTGGAAACTAGATTTGCTTTGGAACTCAAGTTTAATTTTTTTTTCTTATTTTGTACATTTTTGTAATTTCAATGTTTATAGTGGATTTTTTTTTCTCTTAGTCTATAAATGTAGACAATGAGTGTCGAACCACACTAAATATTGTCTCTTGTAATTTATTTTAGTAATGCTTTTGATGTTGAACATGTTTCTATTTGAAAATTCCCAACACAAGCAAAAAAGAATAATGAAGTTTTTGAAAAATGAAAGAAAAACAAAAAGAGAGAGAGAAGATGGGTTTAAAATTTGAGGGTTTTTCACATTGCAATAAAACTTTTGAGGGAGAGATTGACAGTAGACTACACTTGTAGGTTTTCTTTTACGATAAAGGAGGACCGATTTGTAGTTAAAGCTTGAACTTTTCTTGATTAGTTGTAATTACAACTAGCAAGTGTTTTAGACATATGTCTTTAAAAATCAATTTTATTATTTATTTATTGGACAAATAAATTATTATGTCAATTATTGATTTTATATATATATATATATATATATATATATTATTTTAATGGATGTTTTATTTATGTCATATAGGATATGATCATAAATTATTTTGGTAACATTGTAGAAAAAAAGTACTAATAGTTTATGAACTTTAAGTGTGGAGTTATAGTTCTTCAATTCGTTATTTGTCAAAAATTTTCTAGGCTAAATGCGACAAATTGTTTAAAGTCTACACTTATTCTACCTCTATTAAAAAGGATAGAATGTTTTAACTCTAGAATTGGGGTAGTGACATTAAAACAAACAAATGGGTGCAGTATATGAGATATATATATATATATATATATATATATATATATATATATAACATGATCTAATTAAAGAGCACCATATAAACTTGTCACTGTCAATAATTAGAAGAAAGCTATATTACAATTTATTAGTTGTTCTTAGACTTAAGAGGTCAATATAATTAATTTAGTATCTATATGACTTTAAAATTGCCAACATGTAATGCTGAATTTAATTGCTATACCTTGATACGTTGAGTTATATACATGAAAAATAAATTATATTGAATACTCAATAAAAGATTCACTATTCTCTATTGAAAAATATTTTTAAGCGATTTTCATAGAATTATTGGACTCAAGAAATCTAATTGGTGTGTTTTCTAAATGGTGTTTAAAAATCATATTATTTATATTAATATTATGTATAAGTGTTTTAGTGAAAAATATTTTTTTCAAAGTCCAACAAGAATGAACATTATGAATTGGTATTATGTGGGTTGGATGTGACAATGAAAATTATTTATCCATAAAACCCATGAAGAATATGGTACAATGAAAGCAGGGACGAAGGTAGAGCATTTTCAAAGGGGGGCCAAACGGAAAAAATGTTAAATAGTTAAAGAGAAATTTATATATAATTCAGTTATCACTCATCTAAAAAATTAAAAAAAATCAAAAGATATTAAACATAAAAAAAATGCACATTAACAGTAATGATGTGTGTCATTTATATATATAATCGAGTGAAATTATAAAAAGAGTCTCTCTCACTCTTACGAGCAAGAGTGGAAGAAAACATAATTTTTCAAATTCAAATAAATTGTCTCATTACTTTGTATGTTTTAGCTCTCCTCTTATTTTCTATTTACCTGTTAAATTGCTAATTAATATATTAAGTCATTGGATTGAAATATTGAGATATAATATATTAGGATAGGTTATTAGGTTGGATCATTAAAATATAATATGTTATGATAGGTTAGATTTATATTAAAACTTAATAGGTTTAAATTAGTATACTGACTTTTATTTTTTTAAAATTTGATAGGCTTAACATATTAATTTAGAATTTATTTGTTGGGCTTAACTAGTAATATGCTAACCATAATGACTCTAATTTTATCAAACAGTTTGAAAAATAAAACTAATTATTAAATAAAAATTATTTTGAAAGCCATTAAAAAAAGTATAATAAATAAAATTGTATTGAAACTAATTATTAAATCAAAAAATATTTTGAAAGCCATAAAAATTTTTATAATAAATAAAATTGTATTGAAAGAAATACAATTATTTCATTCTATCAATTTATATGTATATCCTTGTTACTTAAAGTTTGCAACATACATACTAAAATGAATTGGTTATTTTAAATAAAAACTAGCATATTGATGAAATTCTAAGCAAAAGTGCAATAGTGCAATAGTGTAATTTATATTTAAAAATTACATAATGATTTATTTATGTTTAAAGATTAAAATCATAGAAAATAAAATTCATATAATAAAAAAAAGAAAAACATGACAAGTAGAGGATAAAATTTACATATGACATAATAAAAAAGAAAAAAAAAGAATATGATTGATGATTCATAGAAATTTGTGAAAGAAAATCTAAAAAGATTTACAACATATGAGTAAATAAAATAAAAATAAATTAATTAATATAAATAATAATATAAATTGAAACAAAATATTAAAAATCAAAACTGAGTCATGCATATAAAATTATTTTGTTATTCTTTATTTGTATTAATTAGTAAATAAAATTATCTTGCGAGGCCGTTAAGAAAATTTATAAAAAATTTAAAAAATTTTATGTAATATGTAAAAAAAGTTTAAAATTTTAAGAGGGCCATGCTATAAGGAGGCTCCACCTCTAGGTGAAAGGATTAATTAATAAAGATTGTAATGAAATGGACCTCATTGATAATTTTTGTTTCTATGCAAAGGTCAATTTCATTGTGTTGATGGACATTATTGCAATTAATGGGTAAATAAAGTTTATTAACTAAGTTAAGAAACTAATGATAGAATTAGATTAAATGAAATTTCAGGTAAAGTATTAGTCATATGATGACATGGAGTTGAGCTCATAACAATAGAGGGATCCCAAAGATCCCATGCATGTTCTTCTTTTGGATTTTATATATAAATCTTGTTAAACTACATATTGAGTCTAATAGATCCTAGTCCTTTAGTATATCCATGCAAGAGTAGTTACTTAAATTGGTCATCAAAATTTATTAATAATAATTTTTTTAAAAAAAATCTTACAAAAAAGAAAAATTAAGAATACCTTTAGAGGTACTTTAATCGCTTTTGATTATATGTATATGAATAAAAAATATGATTTTTAATTTTTTATTAAATAATAACTATTGTTATTTTGGTAAAACTTAAAATTTTGCATTCATCCTAAGAGCTAACAAAGTGAACATTGATGGTCGCGAGTGAGAGTTTTGGGAGAAACAGGTGATATCAAGTGTTGAGAAGAGTAATAATAATAAAACGTTTTGAGAAGAGAAACTTGCTATCGCGAGCTGCCTGTCAACTTTTAGCTGTGGGCTGACGTGGACCAGGCTCATTAAAAACTCGGGTGTTGAAAAAGCCCTGCCTAGGCACAGTGTGTCGTCCTTCGCAGAAATAGTCAGAAGAACCCACAGCTGGGCGGCAAGGCAACGTATTGGTTGATGCAGACGTATCTGCACGATGACTATCCTTCTTTCAACTTTTGTGGTTTTATCTGGAAAGTCGCAGATTAGAGACATCTGGACCACCTGTAATCTCTTTTAGTGAAGAGGCCCCCGTCTCACTGACAGACAGGGTTTTTGTGGTGCCTATTCGCCCATCAAGAAAACGGGTGTCTTATTAGCTGGAGTTACCTCTATGTGGAAGAAACACATGCTTTACATTGTTTTTGACAGAAAGATCAGTTGTCTGAGTGAAGTTTGTAAACTTTTCCGATGACAAATAATTAAATCCAAAATTAAAATTAAATAACTACTGAATACCATTTTATGCAATAATACTATTACTATTTGCAAATGCACTCTTGCATGCAATACAAACGTTACAGAACCTGCATGAATTTCTTGCACACGTGTATTTGGTTGAATTTTAGTTTCCAAAGAGACATTATATTTGTAAGAATTTGGGCTACCACACATGAGATGTAAATTAATTCTGAGATAACAAGAATGCGATTACTAGGACGTGATCAAGATTAGTTCAAAATTCTAGGACCAAGGCATGAAGGATTATTGGAAAGGAGAAATGAATGCATGCAAGGAGTGAAATCACTTTCAATAATTAGCTTCGAGCTCATTTTAATAAAGTTGATTATCATTTGCTCCAAGCTGACTTAACATCTAAATTTCAGTTCCCTTAAAATTAGTTTGCAGAAGAAAAGAGTAGAAAACGTGTATCTTTCTTTTTGCTGAAAGGGGCAGTGGCAGTGAACTGCAACCATGCGATAACTATAGGAAGGGACATTGTAGAAATTGTTAGGTATATATGGCAGTATTATATCTTGCATGTTTAGCACATCATTTTGACACAACGGGCTTTCATAAAACAAAAATGAAATCTAAGCAATTGGCTTCAACTTCCCTTCAATTCTCTCCTGGATTAGACTGAGAACCAATAAACTTGAACAAGTGTGCATTTGATACAGCTTGTTGTCAGCAAACAAAGCATTATGGGTAGCACTATTAGCTGATCACAATAACACAAGTACAATCACACACTAAATAAAGTAACATGCAAAAGTTTAATCAACCAAACTGAAAATCCAAAACAGTAGCACAATAATTTTTCTTTTTGAGCAGACGAATTCTGTTGCCTGTTGTAATTATAGATTGATGATCTAATATCTACTTTTGGAAGCTTTTGCCTACCCAACGACAATTGCTATCTATTTAAGTGGAATTTAATTTCCAATCGAGGTAACATCAACTTGAATACTTAAAATTATTCCATCAAAAAAAATAGTAAATATGAAATAGAAATTTATAATGACTTTGAAAGAAAATAAAACTGAGTAGAAATTAAAAAAAAATAAAGCTAAAGAATGTACCTACACTAGAAAAGAGAGAATGATCTTGCAACATGGTGCCAGGAGGGAGAAGCAAATACCAGTGATTCATTTCTTTCTTTCTTTCTTTTTGGCTTAAATGTCCTCGTACATCAAAATGACATCATCATTCCATTAACCATTACATTTGGTTGGTGAAATCATGAACCATCTATTCATATAGAAAGTGACCCCTCACCTTTTATAAATTATTGCCTCTTCTCTATATAAAGGATCAAACTAATATCTAATTTCTAAGGGAAAAGGAAATCTTTAACAAGATAGCTACAGTAATATTTGCCACGACTTTTTTTTTTACCAGTTAATTACTTTTACATATTCATTGATAAATATATAAATAAATATATAAACCAACATTGTTGCTTTAGTATCATACCATTTTAAACGTATGGTTTTATTTTTTTTAACTATTTTTATTAGGTTTAATGAAAGATAAATTTTAAGTATAACACTCTAAATCCACAGAAACAACGGTTATATCCTTTAAGATGAACAATCTATTTTATGTCATGTTATAAAACACAACCAGTAGGCAAATGCAATTAAGTAGGCAAATTCAGTTGTCCCTTTTTCTTTTTTTTTTATCGAATGGTCCCGAATGTGACAGGCTCCCAAAATAAAGGGGAAGGGGACCAGAGGTAATTCTATCATACCCTTAATTATCACTTTAGTTAAGTTTAAGCGGTAAAATTAATGTTTTTCTTTTTCATTTTTTTTCTCTTTTTTTATTATAAAAATTCATGTTAGTTCATCCTGTGATTATCAGTTGGAAAATAATTATTCGATTAAGGAATAAACAGCGAAAATAGAAAAATGAAAGAGGATAAGATTCATTTGACGGCCATGGGTCTCTGTCTAAATCACTTTTGTCAGGGGCCTTTGGGCCTACATGTCCATCACCCCAATGCTTTAATTGTTGACTTCTAAATGGTTTGCGACTTTGGGATGGGCCAAGGTTCTTGGACTTAGAAACTTTTGTGAAACCCAAACGGACCCAATCTATATTGAATTTGAGTATTACTTCCTTAAAAAATAGAATGCATGAGCTAAAAGAATATCATATAAAAATGCTTAAAGAAAAATGAAAACAATAGGTCGGCCCATATATGCTCATTGTAGAAAGTAGCCACGAAATTGTTCTTTTCGTCAAAACCTACTTTCTAATTTTTAAGTATTTATTTTCACCTCTAAAATAAATTTTTACCTTGGAAACTTACTACCAATGAGATCTACTCAAGTGTGGCGTTAAACGCCCTCCCACATCCAAGATTAATGTGATTAATAAAATTTATATAAAAATTAGAGTCAATCAATATTAACAACTTGAATATAAATTTTTGAAAATCACATAAATTAAACTCAAAAAATTATTGACCTAATGATATTTAGACTCAAATCATTACAATTAGTATCAAGACGTGCACTAATTCGTTGTGGACTGTCATATTGTGCTTCACCCAAAGGTACTATGGGAGAACATAGTTTAAGCTCGAAAAGTTGGAGATTGGGCCAGGATATTAGGGTCTAGACTCTTGTTCGACCAGAGGTTCTGGGGAAGAACTTTCGTTATTGCTTTCATACAATTTTACTCTAACCTCAAGCCAAGATTACATCAATAGGAAAAGTACTAAACAAATGAATAAAGAGATAACAGGGAATTCCACATACACCTGAAACAAAATGTAAAGCATTACAAAGTTACAACTCCCAAACATTATTAATCCATTCCATGGTAATTCCTATCACAGTTGCTTGAGGCTGTTTTGAAAAGCTGGAGTTGAATATACAGCCTGCCATCCTTCCTGTGTAGGGTGAACTGTATCCCAAAAGAATGTTGATTTAGGATTTGAGCAAAGTGTGTACTTCTTTACCCCATGTTCGTCTACACTTCCACATGAAAATCCAGCAGTCACCCCAACACAGCATGGTTGAAATGGGTTCTCAAATGTCGGACTTACTGCAAAAAGAAATATATGTAGAAATTAGTTAGCAAAAGCAAAAGATCATTTTGGTAGTTTTGAGTAAAAATGGATCAAAGTGAAGATTGCATATATCATAACCTTGATGAGCTTCTTTCTGATTGAAAACGGTCCAAAAGGCATCATAAAGATCAAGAACAATGAAAGAGGTGCTGTTGGTTTGTTTGTTCAAATTGTTCACAGCTTGAACCAGCAGCTGGTTGTGGAGATTAACAAGGGTGTTTTCTGTTGCATTGCATTGTTCAAAGGAGAATTGGGCGGTGCTTTGAGGGAGGCATCCCAATGGTTGCAGGGCACTGACGGCTATTTTCCTCACTCCCAAGCCATGGATGCGTTTCAAGTTCACCGTAAGTTGACTCACAACGCTTCCGATGAAAGCTGGAAAACCCTGTCAGCAAACAGTACATTTTAGCCAATTTCTCATTCCGTACCTCCTATTTTGTTGATTTTCATACATTCTGATCGGTTTTAATTACTTATCTTGATGACCCAGTATTAGCTTCCTTGCAATAAACAAATAATAGGGACAATATTTTCATTAAAGCTTATGACATTACGGCTTGCGCTCCGTTATAAGAGCAAATAAACTCATCATTCACCGAATCTCAAAATCCTTGGTAACTCTTCTTCCTTTTCTTTGCATGCATACATACAATAATAAGAACAAGAGAAAGAGACCTTGATATCTTTAAGATCTACCTGACCGTACATAATATTGAGACACCACGAAGAACAAATATAAGCAGGACTTAAATGTTTGCTAAGTGCTAATATAGAGTCCAATTTTTGTACTACCAAAGAGCATGACATCTCCTTTTATAACTCTTGTCCTTTTATAATCATATACCGATCGAGCAGCATTGGGCAGGGGCACCCTAGTTCACTGTAACAAAGATATTTAGTCTGAACTAGAGGTACAAGATGCACGGGTTGGCCAAAGAGAAAATGACGTGTCAGTTGGACGGCTCAGATTTTCTCTAAGACCACGCCAGAAAATAAACAGCCCATAAAAGCTAGTAGGAACGAGATATTGCACTTGGACAGTACGACAACAGTTTTCTATATAGGTTACTTTCTAAAATACCTACATGGCAGACAACTATTGGTCCCTTTCATCAATTTAAAAAAAAAATACTAGGTGTTTTGTTTTTGGCAATTAACTATTAATCGGGTCATTATGTGGTAGAGCAAGTGTCATTTCAAGTGGGTTCAACAAACATTGATTACCAGATTTATAGGACCAGGCATAAAATTAAAGGGACCATTAACAATTTCATATTGCAATTAGTGAACATATTCAATGCCTGTCACCATCTATAGAACACTGACTTGTGCCTGACAAAATGAACACTACGGGATATATATAAAGTGTTCAAGAAAAACAGATAATTTTTATTACCGCAGCAGAACCGTTCCTGGCAATGTAAGCTGAATAGTCATTGCCTGCAACGCTGACAAGTGCGACAGAAGTTTTCAAGCCCCGCTTGGTGTAGACCGAGTCATTGAGGAGCTGTTGAAAGAAATCGATCTGGGTGGTCATGTTTGGCTCCTGAACCAACGTGTCAAAAACACCCGTGCCTCCATAAGCAAAGTTCACTCCATACTTAAGGCGACCAGCCAGCTCTTTCCTCCACCTGTATGGTATGGGTGTCTTGATTCCCAAATAGCCGGCTGCTTGTCAAGAAACAAGGCATGACTTTTTTCGGTAATAAAAAAATGTTGTTTTTGTTAAATGATTGAGTGGTTAGAATAAGTGAATTCCAAAGGGGGTTGTTGATCTTGTTGTGTCACTATAGTGCTGCTTTGATTGGAAAGCACTAACAGTAAACTTTAGGAGATTAGGAACTAAACATAAAGAAAAAGATAAAGTAGCTTTATATTTGAGATCTTTATGGAGAAGAAATGCTGCCACAGCTGATCATTTGTTTTTTCTTTTTGAGTTGTTTGTTACTTTGCATAGCGTTTGAGGTTTTGACACTGTGGTTCCTAAACTAAAATGAAACAAGGGTTAAAGGTGTAAATCATTACAATTATCCTCTCCTTCCTTAAGTACTTAATCGAAATGGGAATAAGAAAATGAAGAAAAGGATTCGTAGACGCATTTTAAGAGGGTATTTCGTGATAAAGCATGGAAGCACTGAAAAGAATGATTAATGTTAAATAATGGTAAAGAACAAAAGTGTACAAAACTTCAAATCACGTGAAAATGGTCGGACAAGAAGGAAAAGATAGATGATGGTCTGACAAGAGAACAGAAAGATGAACCCCTACAATGCAAAATGAACAGGTGCCGAAAGGGAGAGCGGCAACTCAGCTCGGTAGTAATTATCACGAAGAGGAAAAGTGACAAGCTTGGAGTGAAGAGGAACCCACCACTCATTTTAATATATTATTTAATATGAGCAGGAACTAAAGCAAGCAACCCCATTACTCGTACCGAAAAGAAAGAGCTGAAGCTAAAGCAGAAAACGAAAAACGCTATCATTACTCATTAGAAAGAGAGAGCGAGGTGTACCAACGTAATCAGTCAAGACACGCCCATCAGAGAAACGGCCAGCTGGTTTCCCAGGAAACGTAATTCCATAAGGAAATTTCCAGGAACTTGCTAAAGCTTTCCTGTTATTCCCTGTATCAGCATAGGAATCTCCAAACACAAAGAGCTTCTGGGGTCTGAAAGCGAACGGAGACACCCTTGAACCCTCAACAATTTGTTGTTGACCTACAATTATATGAAGACGATTACAAATTTCTTGCAGTGAAAGGCCAGGCATGGGGCAGAAAGAAATGGAGTTCGTTTTCTCTTACCTGAGAAAAGAGAAAGGAGAAAGAAACAGAACAAGGAGAAGAGTAAGTTCTGAGTGTCCATTAATCAGGAGCGAACTGCTAGACAAAGAAAACTTTGCAAATAGAGAGGGAAGGGTGCCAAGTGCTTAAGCTTGGAAGGATATTTGGAGGATAACGAAGAATCTCAACAATTTATATGGTGGACGTAAGCTTCCAGTTAAGTTAAGCGGTGAAGAGAGCCCACCAGCTGGTCAAATTTTAAAAAGTGAGTGACTGAAAATAGGGAAAGAGGCAGACACGGAAAGGAAAGTTTTATCTCCTGTTTTTTATTACTAATTATAGGACCAAGTAAAATTATTGAAGAAAACTTTTAAAGACACTATTGTATACCAAATCAACATGAAGACAACCCTGAAAAGTTTAATTCCAGTGGGATTGTATGGCCTCCATTAATGAAGTTTCTAGTATGCTTTGATGAGTCTTGATTTTAACATAACGCACGTGGTTCCTTTACAGAGTATAGCGGAATAATCCTGATCTGATTTAGTAATTTATTCTGCTTTAATGAATAATTAAAGTTTAAATTCAATTCTCCTAAAACCGGGTAATCTTAGGAAAATTAATTGGACATTCTATATTTGTGCCACCTAATTGTCCCAATCACCTACCTAATTAAGTTATATGGAGGTTATAGACCTAATTTAGATTAATGCAACATGATTGCTAATTTGCTTTACATTGATGGCAGTGTATTGTGAATAGGGTTAAGAAAAAAATCAAGAAAACTTTGATTTGAATCGCAATATTAAGTTCGGAGTAATTTGAATTTTTAATATATATATTTTGATTTCAGTTCAAATTGAAATTATCTAAACCTAAACAAATAATATTTTAAATTAATTTTATATTTTTTTCTTAAAATAAAAAAGTTATTTTATTAATAAATTTCAGTAAATAAGCTAAAATTAATGTTAAAAAACTAGAATCCCGTACCAATTGGATGGCAAACACACTCATATAATCTACTTAACTACTGCCTTTTGCGTTTGTGACAATCTGATCAAGGCCGGCTTTAGGATAAAGCCAGTAAACCCTTGCTTTAGGTCTCATAATTTGTAATAATATAATTAATTATATTATTGCTTTAGGTCCCATAATTTGTAATAATATAATTAATTATATTAAAAATATATAAAAATTAATATAATTAATTAAATATTTACATATTTTCTCATGCTTAATAAAATATCTATTATCTCTCACTTCCTACATCTCTATTAATTTTTAACTATTTATATCAATTTTCATTAAAAATATGTAAAGATTAAGATAATTAATAAAATGATATATTTTTTATTTTTTTAATTATGTGCTTAATAAATCTCAAATTCTATGCTTCTTAATTCTTACAATGTTATGTACAACAACTATTTTTTTATATATAATACGATTTTTTTCTCTATTTATAATATTCACCTATAAATTTTTGTTTCCTCATTTTCTCTTTCTTCCTTAACTTCAATAAAAAAAATAGTCTTATTTTCTTAATTTAAAATAAAAATTTTATTTGAATATTTAATTTTAAATCTTTGAGATTATTGAGTTGTCCTTGAATCTGATTATGGACTTATGTATTGTATATCTTTAAAAAATGGCATGGTTAAGAGGGATGTGGCCTCGCATGGTAAGAAGTTATGTTTTTCCTTCTTTATATTGTACTTTTTCTTTCTTCCCCTTCGAGGACTCATTCTGGTTCATCAACAGCATGCCTTCCACATGTATTTTTCCTCGTCTTCAGTCAAACGGAACGACATTCCTTGTAGTTTAGAAATTAATTTATGTTGACCCAACCCCTATTTTGATTTTCTTTGTTGAATATAATTAATGAAGGTTTAATCAATCAGAAATGCCTGCTCTGTCTATTTCATATGTGGAATTCTAACTCTCTAAGCACCCAATTAAAACCAGAGAAAAAGAATTAAAATGGTATACTTTAATGATTACCAGGAAGAGTTTAAAAGGTCAGAATTTATACACCAACACAACTGATTTCAACGAGGGCGGCTGAACATTATAGCAATACTGCAAACACGTGTTCGTGTCCAATAACATAGTTTAAAGCACTCATTGGAGACGGAAAAATAAAATAAAATGAAATAACTTGCTCTAAATTGACCTTAAAAGTACTCAAAAATATAAAATAAAATAAATCAACTTGCTCCATATTTGCAGCAAACAATTGTCACTAGCAAATTTCGTTGAAATTTAAGAAAAAAAAATGAAGGAAAATGATCGTTTTAGGATGCAAATTGAGCTTTGTACTATTATCATTGGAGAGGAAAATTATATGCAATAATTTAACTTGACTTTGTTCAATTGCCCTTGCCTTTTAAAGTGTAGGTCTTTTTAAAGATAAATGAATTCAATGGAAATGCGTGTGGATGCAGCGCTTTCTATAATTTAAATTTTGACTTGCAATATAGAATTGGTCAAGGTCTACATGAGATAGAGTGTCCTCTATAACCCAAGGTTTTTTTTTTTTTTTAAATCTTAGTTTTCATTTAGTTTTTTCAAGTTAGCGCTCAAGCTAACGTTACAATTAAGGCAGAAATATTATACGAAAGTCAAATGATTTAACGGAACTTTTTTAATTGAAAAATATCCACGAGTAATACTATCTTATTCCAAATGGAATAATGTTATGAATTTTGAATTTATTGTCAATAAATTTTTTACATTCATTTAAGAAAAATTTTTCATCCAGAAAACTTTGACACCAAGTGAAATTTTCACGCCAAGCGAGATTTTTTAGATGTACATTTCTAATGAAATATTTTGTTAGAAATAATTTTTAATTGTTATGAATATTTGTGAAAATGTTCATTATTTTATGATCCAACAAGTTCAAATCAAGTCAAACAATGTAACCGTTAGACACAATAAATATAATATGATTTGAACTCTTAGATTTTGAACATATATATCTAGATTTGGATATAAATTAAATTAGATTAAAATTAGGATTTAAAGAGTTATTGGCTTATAAATAAATCCTTCACTTTATTGTAAAAAAGGTCATTAGCTTATAAATAAGTAATTCACTTTATTTGTAAATATACACTTGAATAAGATCTTTCTTACTTTTTTAATTTTTTTCTTTTCTTTTAAGGTTATTTCATAATATATTATCAACACAATTCTCTAATCTTTCAAGTTTTAGTGTTATTTGGTTTTCATCATCATCTCAAAGTTAAAGTTTCAATTCTTTCAAGCTTCAAAAGGATTTCTATAGTTGATTTTTTTTTTGTCATTTTTTATTTTAGCAAATAGGTAAGTGACTTAATATTTCTTCAAAGTTTTCATCCTTGAAAATAATTTTGACATGAATTTGCTATCATGCAGTGTTTATCATATTTTGTCTTGTTAAATCAAATTGAGCATAAAAATATGTAAAATTATACATGATATCTTTGTTTTAATTTTGGAAAATGATTTTCTTAATATATGATTTTTTTTGTTGAATTCTAATTATAATTTTGCTTAACATATGTAAATCTATCTTTGATACTATGAAATTTTGTATAAGACATTTTGAATTAGACATTTGAAATTGACTTTGTATGATATCTATTTTGTAACAAGTGAAAAATATTATGCTTTGAGTAATTTGAAATGCATTTTGTTTTGGATTTCATATTTTTTTGTGATTGAATAAAATAACAAGCTACTAATGAAAATCATAAACTTTGCCCATTCTTCGAAGTGAATACGATATAATTTAAGAATTATGGTTATAGATGTGAAAAAAGTCATCATAATAATTGCAATCATGGTGGTTATTCTAATCATTTTTCTAAGAATGCATTTAATCACTAAAAATAGATGGATACTTTTACCCACTAAAATATAACCACCATAACTCCAAAAATTAAGAGTAAGGATAACTAATTTTTTGGAATATTAAAATTTTATTAAGAAATAAAAAAAAGAAAAAGTATTAAAATTTTATCCAAAAAAAATTTTTTTTTTATAAAAAATTCTATTGAAAATTTCGAATGAAAATTTTGTTAAAAATTCTTATGAAATTCTATTGGAAATGCTTATCCAACGGAAAATTCTATTGGAAAAGCATTTCCAACAAAAATGATACGAAACAGCCGACAAATTATATACGTTTTCTAACAGAATTTTTAGACGAAATTTTTCGTTGGAAATTTTCGATGGATTTCCAACAGAAAGTATTTCCGATGATGCTTTTATCGATAAAATTTTCAACTGATTGTTTCATTAGAAATCCGTCAAAAAAAAACATTTTCAATGGAATTTTAACTTTTTTCAATAAAAAATATTGTCAGAAAAAACTTATTTTTTTATAATGTTATTTTATTAATTATTTTTTACTTTTAAATATTTTTAATGGGAAATAAGATAAGTAGTTGAGGATTAATAGGGACATAGAAATGAGAGAAAATAGATATTTATTGAGCATGAGAAAATAGGTAATTGATTATCCTAATTTTTATATATTTTTAATATTATTAATTATATTATAATTATTATAAAATTATGAGACTTCTTCAAATTTGAAGCCTAAAGCCCTTGCTTGGGTGGCTTTATCTAAGGTCGACCTTGCTTATATGTACTAATACTTTCATACAAAATGCTTCCCAAGACATTTTAGACCACAAGTATCTAATCCTTTCTTTTAGATAGTGATACTTTTCACAAAGAATGTTTCTCAAGATATTCTAGACAACAAGTATCGACTCCACACAATTTAGTTAATAATTGATTCTAAATAATATTGAGTTATATTCGTTTATAGTTTTAAAATCTTGTAATCATAAATGTATCCAATCATAACGAGTTTTTGAAAGAATTACTCTTTTATGATGGTCGAAATGTATTTTCAAATTTAATAGATTATAGAATGCATTATTTATCTACTTATTACGAAACAAATATCAAACAAAGTCAATTTCAAATGTTCAATTCAAAATGTTTTATGTAAAATCTCATAGTATCAAAAACAAATTTACATAAACTAAGCATAATCATATTCAAAATTCAAAACAAAGAAATAAAGTTTTGAGCAAATCATATTCCAAAACCAAAACAAAGAGATCATATATGATTATATATATTTGCTTGCTTAATCTAATTTAATAAATCAAGGGACAAAATATGATACATAATGCATAATAGCAAATTGTCATTAAGGCTAATTTTCAAGTGCTGAAAACAACACAGAGATATTAAATCACTTACCTAATTTGTTAAAATCAAAAATAAAAAACTAATCATGGAAATCCTTTTGAAGCAATGATGATGATGATGATGAAAACTAAAAGGAACTTCTACTTTAAGTGCTCATTTGGCTTGATTTATTTTTAGATTATTTACTACTTAAAGCAGAAGTTGGACCAAATAGGATTTCGTAAAAATTTTTTTTAAAAAATAACTTTTTTTAAAAAATAAAATCTAAAAAAAAAAGCTTAAAAAAAAGTTTCAATTAGAAGCTTTCTTCTCTCTTTTTTTTTTTTTCAAAAAACATACTAGTTTATTAGGAAAGCTATTGTTTCCCAAAAAGATCCCCTCTCAAAAAATACTCTCTCCTTCTCTCTATATCGATCTCCATCTCCTCTCTCCCTTTATGCAAATCATCATTCTAGGGTTTTTTTGGTTCTTACAAAAATAAAAAAAAAATCTAAAATTCAAAACTGCATTCAGGTTTTTTTTTTAATTTTATTTTTTATTATTTTTTTTAACTTTGAAAACTCTTTTTATTAGTTGACATTTCTCAGTTTATTATTTAATATAACAATTATGTGATGTTTATTTATTTTTAAATTCTTTATAGTGTATATAATATTTGATGATTTGATTGAAATAATTAATCAAATAGGTAAATGGTTGCTAAAATAAATTAGATGAAAATTAAGATAATACTTGTTGATTAAAGTTGTTGAGATAATATTGTTCATAGAAACGTGATTTTCCTGAATTATTACTACCACCTTAGACTTCTCTTCTTCTTTTCTGGGTTCTCCTCCATTGTTAGGGTTAAGAGTTCTAGTAATTTATTAAATACTCTTTATGGTAAGTTTAATTAAAATTAGAGTTTATATAAGTTGTTTTATATAAAAAAGAACTTATAAAAAGTAAATTGCCAAACCGCTTTAATTTAATTCTAAAAGCTATTAGTTTTCATAAGAGCTTTATAATAGCTTTTAAGTTAAGAAAAAACTAAGTCAAACATGCTCTAAGATGATGATGAAAACTAAATGATACCAAAACTTGAGAGATTAGAGAATCATACTGATAATGTGTTGTAAAATATAACGTAAAAGACAAGTACGAAGTGAAAGTGTATTTATAGGTTAATAATCTTTACATAAATAGAATTTACAAGATAAATATAATATGAAAGATTTAATTTGGATAGATAATGTTCAAAATAAATTATAATCTTAGTCTAATCTAATTTACATTTAAATTTAAATATATATAATCAAATTTAAGAGTTCAAATCAGATTACACTTATGTGTTTACTTGTTAGACTATTTGACCTATTTGGGTTGCATGCCCTGTTTGGGCTATTATTTGTTAAATTGTTTGACTTAATCTAAACTTTTAAAATGTAATATAATGGACATTTATATGTATATTTATATTAAGTAACTTGTTTTAAAGGTACGATGCTTCTGAGGCTTGGGTTGGTTGGGCTCGCTATTGGGAACCACCTCGGCAGCCCGGCCCATGTCCAACCTCGTGGAAGATGAACTTAAAATCTGAATGGCTATAAAATGTTAAACATGGCCTACGTGCGACCACTTTTTGCAACGTTAGGAAAGCCCAATAATTCTTTTGGTTGCTTGAGCTTGGATTGAAATTGCTTAATACTTTGCGGAACCAGTTTCCCATTGGATTTGGGAAAAGTTATTATGGTGGCATATTCTACGGATGGTTACGTCTTTTTATTAGATTTATAATCATTTTAGTCAGTTATTTGATTGGTTATTGAAATGTTCTTTTACTATTTCATTTTTAAAATTGGAATTTTATCTTTACAATATGCATTTCCAAAACGAAACCTGACATTTACTTGCTTCTTATTGTGGATTGATTTTGATAATGGCACTTGGGATGGGTTGCTGTAATTTTCCAATTAATGACAAACACCTAGAATATTATTAAGGATCAAATGTGTGGATATCCCCGCCTTCAGAAGAGAATACTTTCTAACCATATAATTAAACAAGTTGTTCCATCGTAAAAGGACCTTCCCTAATTAAACTCCATCTAAACACAATAATATTTCGATAGAAATTTTACAAAACTAGTGCACTAAACTATGCCAAAATACTTGTTTCTTTGAAATGAATACTACTTCAAATCCTATCACCTCTTCTGTGTCAAAGTACAATTGATTCTTTTCTTTTAATTAAGCAGTCTCTCAAAGAAATTTCTTAAAAACTGCAAATTATAACAATCACTTGCCCTGTCAATATTAAATATTTCCTGGCCAATCTAGATATACGCCTCAATCTTTTTCTTTACTTCTTTTTTCTTTTAATTTTGTGGGCCAGAATACAAATATATATATCTATCTTGAGCAATGAAGGATTCATTCTAGTAATTTTTTACCTGTTCTTGAAAGGAGTAATCTTGATGACAAGGCCAGGGAAAACATCATCTGGGTCATGTATATGAGGATTCTCTTCAACAATATAAGGATCCCCACATTTTTCACTGATAGTCTGCAAAGTCTCTCCTTCCCGAACCACGTAAATTTCATCGCATGGCTTGTTCATCATCAAATCCTTCTGCTGACGCAGCACCTCGCCTCTGAATTCCCTTTCACTCGATTCACAGCAGCTCAATACCAGCATCACTGCCATGAACAAAGCACAGTACCAGGAAAGCTTCTCCGCCATTGCAGTTGTCGAAGAAACTCGCCCCATCATTTTCTATTTTCTTTTTGCTTCTGTCTAATGGTTTAGGGCTTCCACTTATTCCAGGGTTCTTGAAATGATATGTTAGAGAGAATTTTGGAGTTCTTAATAAGATTGAGAAGATGGGTTCGTTTTCTATAGGTGGTTGGAGTGGGTGCAGTGTCTGGCGGGAGTTGAGACGGTTCTCTCATTGTGGTAGTTGACTGCCTTAAGGGAAAGAAATATAAAGAAGTTTGCGCAGAAAAAGAGTTAGTTTAACTGCTTTTATTAAAAGTGCTTTCGTCACTGGTTTTGACCTTGCTTCTTTAGTTGCTTTGGGTTCGTTTGGGATAAATATAGAGCTTAGCTTATGGATAGAAAATAAAGTTGACTTTAAGCATGAGTCCCTAACTTGATTCATGAATCATGAATGCTAAGGTTGACCTTGGCAAAGCTAGGGCCTAGCAGTTGCATCAAATAGATGAGGAGGTCGGTTTCGTGATGTTGAAATCCCAGGTGAACTTCAAAGATTGACGCGTTTGCATTCGCAAAGAGATGGACTGAAATCAATTGCTGACTGTTTAGCCTTCAAATTAGAAGTGGCTAGAAACAGTTCTGAGGAATGCATTAAGTAGAGGAAGAAAATATTTGAACATGAATTCAAGACTCAAAACTCAAAACCTTCCCCCGCCAAACTATGGATAATCAACCCACCATCCGCATTCTCTTTTTCTAAAAAGTTATCTTTGTTTGGCTATCACAATATTGTTTTCAACGAACTTGGTAACTGGCAAGAAAAATAAAAAGGTGATATCAGAGAGAAAACATGTGAGATCACATGCATTCACAGGCATGGCCGCCTAAATTTTACTGTGGATTCCACTCCGCAGTTAGGGAAAGCTTGCAGCTGCCAAGAGCCCGATAGTCCACGTACATTTGTAGAAAGAATCAGCGGTAGACTCGTTGGCAATTGTAACTGCATAAACTACCCATCTAACCTTTTTCACAAGATGCAAATCATCCTTCTTGTTAGTCATCACTCAGATCAATTGCTTTCTCTGCTGAATAAAGCCCATGCACTTCTTCTTCTTCTTCCTTTAATCATTTATTTTGGGTCCTGTCAAAATTTGGAACTAAAGTTCGTGGGCATGGGCTCCAAGTCTGAATTTACCTGGAAGAGAGCTTTCGTATTTTTAGAGAGACAATAGAAACCCATTTAACCTCTCAGGAAAACAAAATGGGCTGAGTTTCAGAATTAAACGAGATGAAGATCAGTATGATGTCATGTCTAACCACTCTAACATGGACAGATAGACGATCAAACAACCTTAACATTCTGGTGATGACAATTCCTATATTTTTAAGTTAAGCTATTGTGTTGCTGCAACGCACTTAAGGGTTAGTAGAAAGACCCCCACATTAACATTACATGTTTAAGATAAAGCATCATTTACAATATTTCTTATTAGTTGAGGATCATCATAGTGATTGTTTTTTTCAATAAATAAGAGATCCATCAATATGGAAACAATTATGAGCTCTTTAAACCCAAATTTGGGTAGAATGAAGAGTATACATTACAATGGGCCTTTTAGCGGAAACCAAAGGCAATCCAATCCCAAGTTTGGGTTCTTGACATCTTTCATAATATCAAGTCCTATTTTCAGCTTTTATGGTTTCATCAACAGTTTCTTAATATACTTAAGGACTTCATCCACATTGACTGTCCAAGCGACAGAAACTGGGGAATAGCCTGTCCATGGGTTGCTTCCATTCCATCTGCACCAAAATATGGCATAAATGTTAGCAACAATAACTGCAAATCTATTTAAATTCGATAATCAGCATGCTTGTTTTGGAATACCTTTTTAATCCTTGATCCAACAATGTATGCCCCACACATATGCCCTGCGTCTCAACCCTCACAACCCCCTTCTTGTATGTGAAGAGATCTGGCCGAACTAGAGCCACAAAACTGACAGGGTCATGAAGAAATATCCCTGGAACCAAAATTTTCAGAGTTATTCCCTTATGATAAGACTCAGAGCAAGATTCTGGAGGTGAAAAGAAAAGATGAAATTTAGTTTATACTAATTTAAAATTGCAAAAGATTACCATATACACCGTCAGACTTCACATGCCAATCTCTGTAGAATTTGCACATGTTACTCAGCAGCTGAGCATGCTTTCCCTTTGATTGTTTCAGCTCGAGGAGGTCATCATCTAACAGACAAGACAATTATCTTTGTCAAGAAGACTAGCTCAAATAAACATGCAAAAGAAGCTTGTTTGCAAAGAGAAATGACAATTAAGTTCCTACCTGTCATTTTGACTTGGGTAGTAATGTTAATCCCAACAACAACAATATTTGCCCCCGAAGTAAACACAACATCAGCTGCTTCAGGGTCCCCATAAATCTGTAGTCAGACAAACAAATTGTGAATGACTTCTTAATGGATAGTCAACAACTAAACTTTGTTCAAGATAAAACTAATTTTCTTCACTGACCAGCCAGCTGCAACCACAGTTCACTCTTGGAATGAACAATGAGATAACGTGGTTGCCAAGAAAAAGAGAAGACGGTATAATAATGATTTTAAGCAAGCAAAAGAAATTAGATGAGTTTTTCAACTGAAAGGAAGTTCACCCCAAAATGTAATAAAACTATGTGTAAAGGCACATTGCTAGAACTAAAAAGTAAATAACATCAAAGAGGTAACAAATCAAGATGGAGATTCAATCAAGAAACCTTCACCTACAGGGCCTCAACTTTAAAAACTTGTAGTTTCTCCCTGCAAACTAAGAAGTTACCATAAAGAAGGAACTTTTCAAAAAGAAGAATGACATTCCGTTCCTCATCATAAAAACATAAAACTAGGAGTGTCTGTACTTACATTTGCCTCAGCAGCAGGATTCACATTTCCTAATGCAAAGAATGCACCACCAAGTACAATTATATTTTTCACCTTGCTAGCAAAGGTTGAGTCCCTTTTGATTGCCTGGGTATATAACCATGTTTAGGCACATAGTTCTTAGGCCTGGAATCAATAACAACAAAAGAGGAAATCGATAAGAAACAATGCAGAGACTTACCAAAGCCAAGTTTGTCAGCGGTCCAAGTGCAAGTATGGATACTTCCCCAGGATATTTAGAGACCTTTTCAACTAAAAATTCAGAGGCACTCTTCTCAGATTTCTTTGTTTTTGGAGGAGGTAGAAATATGTTCCCCAGTCCATCAGAACCATGAACAAAGTCAGCGACACGTGGCCTCCCACCCTTTTCCAAAGAGACCATGGTTAGGCTAAATTAAATAAAGGATATCACAATGCCCAGAAAAAGAATAAGAAAGCAAAATAAATAAGAGTGATATACAAAGGTAATTCAACTAGCAAGAGCAAGGTGATTGCCCCATGCTACAAACACAAAAAAAAAAAAAAAAAAAAGAGGGAAAAATGAATCATTTTCAGTGCAATTACAATCTAATTTGGGAAATGGATGCAGAATATGCTAGAGAATACCTAAACATTTACCTTAAGAGGTTCGGGACTGCCTTCTGCTACAGGAACATCTGGACACCCTGCGATCTCACACTATCCTTTGCACCTCAAAAAGAGGAAATGATCATGAACATATTCCATAAACATATCAAAACCTAAAAGATATAGCCTAGAAAATATAAAAATTTCAAATCAACAAACAAGCACGTACCAGAAGTAAGGCATTACGGGTGGCATCTTCTGTAGCAACATTACCAAATACTGTCGTCAAACCTAAGATCTCCAACTCCGGACTTTGGAATGCCATTAAGATTGCCATACTATCATCTATTAATCAAATAGAGAACACATTCATATCTTACAGAGGATCTTCACGATTCATTTCAATCTAACATAGGGAATAGAAACCTCAGTCTATTCATTACAAAAACAATCTTCTAAACTCAACCACGCCATCATAACTAAACATGCCAACCAATCAACCTCACGTTCTGTCCCCAACAGCCCTTCACATTCTTTTCCAAGTGTTCTTTTCACTTCTTTATATAGCTTCACGAGAGGATTCTCCATACCAATCTAGCGAAAACAGAGCTCCCTATACAGATCTCCAACTCCCCTCTAAATGGAATCAGTATTCATTCACTACTAGAACCTAAAGGCTAGAGTTTCAACCTGAAAACGGCTTTAACGTTTTCATTTTTTTTCTTTTTCACCACTTAGCTCAAAAATTTATGCTCCTACACAAGCAAACAACTATAGTCTCTTTTATAACAAGTCAAACAAAGGAACAAATAAAATTATTAACTAAAATTTAAACTTTTTCTTTCATCTTCTCTTGGTTGCAGGTCATTCTCCTCCTTTGGATATTGGAAATTTTGCTTATCAAAAAAATAAAAATAAATAAAACTTTTTTCATCAATTTTTAGAGCTTTTCTAAAATACAAGCGCAACTCTAAAACGAGAAAACGAACACAAGAAATTCCAATTCCATAATTCTTCTTTATAGAACTTAACATGCTAAATTCATTTCCAACCAGCAATTAAAAAAAACACATTATAAAAAGGAAAGAAACTGACCGATTCCGGGGTCAGTATCGATAATGAGCTTCATCCTCCTGGCAGGTGAGCCGAAAACGCCCTCGTTTTTGCCATTAACGACAATCCCATCGTAAGAAATTTTCTTCATTTCACAATCCATATTCACGCAAAATCAAGAGATCAATCTCCAGAAAACTACTAATATTTATATATAGAAGAAATTATATCGAATAATTTATTTATTAGTAATTAATCTAATGAATATGGATGTGAAAAAGAAATTAAAATAAATTGGGAATTGTCGTGAAGCGAAAGGGGCGAGCCGATGAAGGGGCCGCTGCCAGAGAGAGAGTCCGCGAAGAAGAAACCTTATTCTAAGACCGCTCCCGAAAGCCTTTTGAAGTTAAGTGGTGAATAATGACGTCAGCGTCCTTGTTGGAGAAATCGAATGGTGATTGACAGGTGGACAAACGTGAGTGGTTCCAAATCTTATATCGTACTTTGTGGATTTTAAGCAGCACAAAGATCCTTTATGATCTTCTTTCTGAATATTAAAGCCTGTATTTACTTTACTTCCAAATATAAATTATAGAAGCAAGGTTTGAAATTCCACAACATTGGCCGCCTAACGACCAAGATAATTCAATTCAAACGTGTACAGCCAATGCAAAGAGTTAGGTATTGACTTTGGGCACACCAAACTAAAAGTGAAATGCAACAAGATAATGCTAAATAAATAGTTTCTTAGACGAGAAAGAACTCCAATTTTATACGATCAAGCATTTTACAATTGATAACAAGAAGAAATTATCTTTTATCAGAAAAAAAATTAATCAATTCATAGTCTAAATCTTAATCTTCTACCCATTCCGTCAATACCAACATATGCATTTTTAAGGTTTCTAATCATTTGGTCAAGCACACCAAAACAATAGTCGGATGAAAAGTACGTGAACATAAAAATGATCAAAGATGATTTAATTTTTTTTTAATAAAAATTAAAAAGATGTTTTCTTTTTTTTTATTAATATATTTTGTAATAAAAATTTTAGAGTACGAGTGACGATGAAATGATTTTAATAAAGAATGATGATAGATAATTAGATAATTACACATGTTTAAAAAACGTGTAAGATTGATTATTGGATAATCCTCATCAGTCACCAAAATTTAGGTTCACAATAAAATATATTGTCCTGGCATTATTTATTGGGCATTTGATCATAGTGTATTGGAGTGGATTATGGCATTCACATGCGTGCGAAACATCTTTCTACTTTATAAAATTACGAATTTACAGAAATAAAGTAAAAAACTGTCCATAACCAATCAGAATGCGTATAAAGAATTTCATACATACCTTACATTTTGGACATTCAATCCAACATGTGGTTTTCAAAATAAATTATTAACAGCCAGCTGTATTATCTCATCTAATCAAATTATATATGAAACCAATGTTGAAGGATCTGGAAGGGATTTTGAATTTTTGTTCCGTTAACAAGATTTAATGTCCTAGTTACTGAAAAAGGAAAACATGGTTTGCCTCCAAATATTTGAGCCCACACGTTGAAGCACATGGCAATGGAGATTCAGAACAGATAAGTGTAGAGAGGAAATGGTATAGGCCACATGCTACATACACTCACCACATGCTTGAGCCGACAGGTGAACTTGGCTTCATCTTACAGCAATTTTTTCCCACCCAGTCCGACAACCTATTCTCAATCTTTTCATAAAATTTTGTTCCTAATAATTGCAATCTCTGACTTGGGTGTTAGTGTTATGATATGAGCAAGACCAGGGCTCGGCTTATTTTGTTATATCGTGGGATTTTGAGCAAGCTCGATAATTTGATTCTTGGGTGAGGACGAAGTTAGTTAATTTTTAATGAGGGGTAAAAATAAAAAAAATTTAAAATTAAAAATTTTAAAAATCAACATTTTAAACTGAAATAATAATTAAAATATTTATAATAAAAATTAATTTTATATAATATTTAAATAAAAAAGAATAGAAAAAGAAATACTTATAATAATTTTTTAATAAATTTATGCTTGATAATATTTTTAAGATTTAAATTTATCAATTATTAATTTTATACTAAAAAAATTAACAACGTCTTTCTCAATATAAATAATTAAATTATTTGTAAGAAATTCATCATCTAGTTTATATTGAAATTTTATTTTCACAGTATTTATTGTTAAAATAACTAACTTTATAGTTGTTGTGAAAATCAGAAAAGTCAAAACACGATAAATTAATCTATCAATTAATAATAATTTATTGATTTTTTTATTTTTTCTAATCTCTTATACAATTTGTATTCTCATAATAATGATATAAATTAATGTTTTAAATATATAATATATAAAATATTTTAAAATTTTTAAAATTAAATATTTTCTTTATCTATTCTTATAATGATGGTATCAATTAATGTTTTAAATATATAATACATAAAATATTTTAAAAATTTTTGAGGCTAAATATTTTCCTTATTTATTATGATATGAATTAATGTTATCTTTCAAAACAATTTGATATGAATTAATATTTTAAATATATAATATGTAAAATATTTTAAAATTTTGGAAGAGGCATAACAACATAACCCTTCTCCCTGTTATTCGGTTTGCCCTGGACTATTGCCAATTAAGCCACTTAAGCTTTCATTAGGCAACTCATTTGATTCACTTTCCATAAATTTAAACTGAATATTTAGGATTTTTTAAAATTCTTCATAGTTTGTAGTGAAGAGTTATCTCATTGGCAGGAGAATAGAATTTATATATCAAGTCCCCTATTGTAGATCCGGTCGATGAAAGGTAGGAAGAACTTTTTAGCATCGGATCAGCGTTGAGAAAAGCCAAATCTGATCCATTCTAAAGAAAGAGGGGAGCTCTTTCTCGACCAACTTGTGAAACTCGTTAGCAACAATAGCCAACCTAACTCAAATCACCACCTTGGAGTTGTCGACAATCGTATTTGACTCTCCTCCAGTTGTTGTAGTGTCACGGTCCGTAGAACCATGACATGCATAGTTAGAGCTGTCAATATGGGTTGGCTCGGCTTAGCCCGGCCTCAGCTCTGGTGGGTTAAAAAAATATGAGTTGAGTCGGGCCAACTCATTTTTTATATGAACCATTAAAACTTCAATCCAGCCCACCCCTTGTTAGCCCATGGGTTGGGTTGGGTCAACCCATTTTTATTTTTTTTTAAAAAAATTAATTTTTATAATTTTATTTGATAAATTTTTTATTAATAAAATTGTTCTATGATTTAATTCATAAATTGAATAATAAAAACATGTTACAAATAAATAAATTACACCAAATGTAAAAAAATAAATAAATTACATAATAAAGTTTAAATCTTTAACACAAACTACTATCTCATAAACATAAGTATATAACCAAATAATAAAAATTTCAAGACTCATTTATATCCTCCTCAATCTTCATTCTCAAGTAAAATATTTAAATCTTGTTTAGGCAGCAATGATGTCTCAAGATCTGAATTATTATCAATTTATCATCTAATATTCATTACCATAAAAGAAAAAGAGATAATAAGTTTTAATTTAAATTAAAATTTTTAATTTGACAAGCAAAGATTAAAGACATTGAAATATATAAAATAAACAATACTATTGGTAACTAAATTATTGATTTTTCATAATTAAATATATAAAATTATTAAATTAATTAAAATTATTTTTTTAGCCCATGGGGCTGGCCCTGCCTCAGCCCACATCAGCCCACTGATTTGGTGGGTTGGCCTATTTAGGCCTGGTTCATATATGGACCAAAAATTTTCAACCCAACCCATCCCATATTTAATAAAAAATGAACCGACCCCATTTTGACAGGTCTATGCATAGTCCACAAGACTAGTCAGGATAGAGTGCAAACAAGTGCCACATACCTTTCAGGGCCAAAAATCTACCCTGAGCCAATATTGATTGGGGCCATTGACAATCATTGAGTCGCAGGCATGCCACGCCACCCAATCTCGTAGGACTATAGGCCCAACGATACAAGAAGTTCTCATGAAGAGCCCGAAGTTGAATAGAGTACCATATGAGGGAATTCATATAGGGTTAGAATTTCTTGTGTGATTAATTATTTTTTTTGCACTAGAAATTTAGATTAGTCATAGAATATTTATATTCTTCAATCTCTTGTCATCAACTCTAGTTGTACTAGACCACTAGAAGTAGATTTGTTTTGAGATTAGGAAAACTCTATTATAATTATGACCCTTAGGCATTAGTTGTAAGGCATAGACTCAATTTGCCCAATAGTCTAGCATTCAAGCAATTCTAGTAATTTAGATTATTTGATTAAAATCTTAGGTATTTGTTTTTCTTTTGAGAATAATATAGTTATTCTTCCTCAAAATCTTTTCTTCAAGTTTAATAAGTTTACGTTTCCACATTCTTACACAATACAAGGGATAAAAGAATAAGAAAAGAATAAAAAAAGAAACTTGGTTATAAATTTTTATTATTATTTCTTTTTCATAATTAATTTAAATTTAAATAATAATATTATAAAAAAGTAATAAAAAATGAAAAGTGGTCGTGGACAAGGGAAGAGCTAGTCAACTTTTGTTGGGGGCCAAAGATGAAAAGGAATAAAAGCTAAAAAGTTTTAAAACTAATACATTGAATTTAACCAACAATCAAAATATTCATAATAAACAATAATTTTATTTAACATATAAATCAAAAGGAATAAGAAAAAAATAATTTATAATAGCCTTGTAAGAAAGGTGTACTCGACCATTTTTCTTAAATTCAAATTCATCAATGATGACCCTATATTAAAAAGACTAGTAATGTCTTTCTTAATATAAACAAGGCAAATCAAAATTTCTCAATGTAAATAATTAAATTATCTGAAAAAACTCATCATCTATTTTGTTTCAGAGCTTTATTTTCGTAATTTTTATTGCTGAAAAGACTTTTTCTTTAGTTGTAATAATTGCTTAATTTTTCTATTTCTGCTAATCTCTAGCACAATTCAAAAAGTGTCTTAATATCTTCAAAACCTTGGTGATAAAGTATATCAAGCTCGTAATGCATCAATTGTAACTTCAAAAAAAGTCTTTCTTACTTTGTGAAATCCTGAGAATAAAAGCTCTCTAATAACATGTAGATATCATCAATGTTGATGATTTGTAATTGTTATTAAGACCCAAAATAGTGCTTAAAGTTAAAAGTTTTATAGTTTACTCATTAAATCTCAAATTTAATTCTTGTAACTGAGAATCTATTGTTACTAAGAATATATCAACTCGATAATGATGTTCCACAATTACATCTAGTTGACGAGAATGACCTCTACCTAAGATATATAGTGCACGCATGTTAGGAATTTCTATCATATGTTTTGATAAAAATTTTTCACATTCTTAAGCAAATTAAACCACCCATCATCTTTCAATCGTTGAAAAAGTGATATTGTAGAAAAAGCAAGAAGAACCGCATTTAAAATATGTTGAGAATGTAATTGTAATGCTTGACAAAGAACATTAGTGATTCTCATGATTTCAAACATCAAGTGTGATATGAAAATAAATTTAAATGATGTAAATATTTTGCTAGCAGTAGAAGCATTAGTTTTTTGTGAATAAGTGGCCCTTGTATCAATAATATTTTAAATAATAGTGTAACTTGCATCAAACATTCTCATTGAGCTACAAATAAAATGAAAGTGTGAGCTTTATCAAGTATCTCCAACTTTTTGTAAAGTTCTTACTTGATTTGATCCTTTACCTATTTCAAGTTCATCACTAGCAATTATGTTTGCAATATCAAATGCTTAACCAGCTTGTAATTGGTCATGCCTTTTGGAAGAAACATTAACAATATTTACAATAAAGTCAACTACGTAAAAAATTCATGAATATGAACTATTTCTCTAGATGCTGCAACTAATGCTAATTGTAATATGTGAACATAACAATGCACATAATATGAGTATTGACAATCAGTAAGTATCAAAGCTTGTAAACCATTCCATTCACCGTGCTTGTTACTAGCCTGCCATATTCTTTACCTTGAATACTTTCTGTTAGCCTTGAGTTATATTATATTTTGATTTGATAAAAGTTACATGATATCTTGGTTTAAATGTCAAGCATTTAAAATTGTCTCAATCATGTTTTTCGTCCCCTAAAGTCACACATTTATTTAAAAAGCCATGAATGATTAGAAAACATCATAAAAGCTTTCAAAAAATGAATCTTCAGTTAAGAAAATGTAGAGTAAACATGTCTTGAATTCATATTTGATTATAAGAACAAGGCAAGAAAGAAAAAGTCAAAGAAAAGTGCCCAAAAGATAAGGAATCTTGAAGATACAAGTCAAGAGTCGAACCTAAAGAAGTTTAAGTCGATCCAATGGTAGAATGGTTGAAGAATGAATGAAGAATTGTGAAATAGGGAAGACATAGTCGACCCTATAAGAGACAAAGTCGACCTTGAGGTAAATTGCAAATCACAATTCAACTTTTAGATAGCCATAGTCGAATCTGGTTCAAATGTAGTCGACCTTGATAAGCTTGATGTGTCAAAAATGGGACATTTCAAATACATAGTCGACCCTGTCTTTTCTATAATTGGCTATATCAGCCCAAATTTAAAAAACACACACTTTCAGGAATTTGATCAAGTAGAGGAAGGTTGTACTTGACTATGGAATCCAAATTTGAGAATTTTGAAGAATATAGTTCACCTTAAGAGCATTGTAGTTGACCCTCAAGCTTCAACAATGGTTAATTTTAATTCAAACTTGTGTCTAAGGGCTCCAAATCTCATTGCAACTACAAAAAATGGCTTTTGAGTCATTTTGAAGTAAGGGAAACCTAACACCTCATTTGAAAACCCTAAAGAAACTCTCAAGCTTATCTTTTCTCCCTAGCTTTCATCTTAGTCTTCCATCAAACATTCAAAAGCCATATAAGCTCACTCACTCATTTGAAAGTCCTTAAGTTGAAATTTGTGAGATTATTTCTTCTATTTATACACAAAGCTTAAACCTTTAGCACCCAGCCTTTGTAGAAGCATTCTTGCTATACTTTGTACTCTTCTTGTAAAAGTTCTAACTTAACCATGAAAAGCTATATATGGTTTTATGGTTGTGCTTATTAAAAACCATTATTGAAGAGTTCTACTTGCTTCTGTGGAAAAGCATTGTAAGGGTTCTGCTTTTTCCCATGAAAAAGCGTTGTTGAGGTTGCTCTCATTAAAAAACTTTGTTAATGGTTCTATTTTCTCCAATGAAAAAACGTTGTAAGGGTTTAATACTAGATCCTGTAAAAAGCACACTTCCCTAAGTGGATATAAAATTCCTTGGTTCCCAAGGGAGTGGATGTAGGTAGTAAAGAAAGTCGAATCACTATAAAATCTTTATGTCTTGATTTTAATTTCTCCATTGTGATTTATTGCTTACATTTGCCATAGAAAAAATCTTTATTTTGCTTTGACATAAAAAGAATTTTTGATTGCCAAAAGATTCAATTTTTACATTTGTTTTAAAGGATTTTCTTAAATACCATTTCATCCCCCTTCTTGGTATATATTACTTTGAGTTTATATTACTAACACTTTCAACTTGAAGGTTATAACGAGGAAGAACAAGCACTGACTCTTGCTTCAAGCTCATTGCACTAGTGTCACTAACATGGACAAGATCAAAGAAATGTTATTAAACAAAACCATCACCATCAACAAATCTCAAAATAATATCCATTTGCTTTTTTTAGACTCATCTCAAGCTTCATCAATAATGATACAAAATTTAGCATTTCCCACCTCCCCTTTAATTGAATTTCTCACCATATTAGCCAAAATAATCAAAATTTCCTTTTGAACATCATTAGATGTATACCCATGGAGCATTTTCCAAGATAAGCTTATGAACTTTATCATTGTAAGGTCTTAACAATTTCAACATTTCAATGAAATTCCCTCTATTTTTTTATAATGAACTTTTATCATGACCTCTGAGTGCACAAACTCAAAAAGTTAACCATCTAACACAATCTATAGAAGTTTTGAGCCTAAGTCGATTATTCAAGATCTCTTCCTCTGTTTGTCTTTTAATAATCCTATCAATATGTTGAGACTTTTTCAATAAATTCTCACAAGATTTTTACAACAACATTATGTTGGGAATTTGAATTTTTCCCAACATGATTCAAAAGTGGACAATTTTCTCCACTATTAACTTTCTTTCAACTTTTAAAACTCTTTTCAATAAATACATTTGAACTTGGACGATTTGAGGCCTTCTTACCAAAAAGGTAGCATGGCAAACAAAATATAACATCTTTGTCACAAGAATACTCCAACCAAGAAAGATATAATTCACACCAAGAAGCTTGAAAATGACAAGAATGATCATCATTTGATAAATGATACTTTTTAAGAATGGGTTAATATGACCCACGTTTGAGATAAGTACAACAAATTTTATCCCTTTAATTGATAGGAAATTCCTAATCAAGAATCAGGTTCTACATGAAAAACATTTATTTCTTTAAGATTGATCCTTAGACGTTTTGATTCACATTGCTCATATTCATAAGTTGAAGCATTGAGGCATAGTGGCTTAAGTGTAGGAGAAGCATTTGGATGATTTGCATATTTTCTTTTAAAGAATTTGTTAATTGTTTTCAACTTACTCATACTTTAATTAAACTCAAAAAAAAAAAATTAATGCCGTCAACATCTAATATTCTTATTTTATTTCTATTTAATCTTAAATTACTAAATATAAAACTAAATATAATGCATAAAATATAAATAGTTAAATACGATATATAGAATTTCACATAATGATTAAATAGATATACATAAATAGTTAAATAATATGAATAGAATGAAAAAGATAAAAGAAAACTTTCCTTGTGAGTGATTCCTATCTTTCCTTGTCCAAACTCACAAGCTAATAAATCTTTTTTAAAGAATAAAGTATGTTTCACTAGTGAGTTATAGAAAAAAAAGTAAAATAAAAATAAAAAGACAAAAGATAAGAGAAAAGAAAAAAAATGGAGAAAGAGGTGCGGAGAAACTTAAGAATTAAAGTAAAGTTGAGTAAAACTTGTGGAGTTATTTTATTATTTTTTATTTACAATAATTATTAAATAAAAAATTATTTTTAGAAGGCTATTAAAAATATATAATATAAATAAAAATTTTAAAAATTTTGGGAACCATGACCACCATAAATTTGCTACCCTTCGCTCTTGATTAAAATATATATAATAAATAAATAAATTTAAAAATTTTGGAAGGCTTACCCTTAGCCCCTAGTTATGGATGTTATGTTGAAGTGAAGGAATTTGAATCTTTAGAAATAAAAAAGATTTTGTACCTTTATCTTTTAATATTTTTTTTGGAAGAATAATGTGAACCATTGATTCATCAAAACATCAAAGTATAACAAGAACTTCTAATAAAACATCTCAGTTTATTTGAAACCCCTTCCTTATACATAACTAAGAGCCTCCTTAAAAACCTTCATATGAAAAACCCAATAGGATAAAACCATGGAAAAGGAAAAAGCATACCTTATAGTCATATAATCATTTGGAAAATACATAAACCCTTCCACATATTAATGCTTTCAATTTGAGCTCCTAATATCTCGAACCATAGCATGTTGAATATTGCTGGACGTATCCTTTATTTTCCTCCACACCACAGCTTCTTCAACCATCTCCTTCACTCGTTTTGCAATCAAATGAGTTATATTGTTACACACTTTAGGACAATATAGAACAAAGTCACATCCAATCTCTTGCATTAGATCTATACAATCTCCCACTACATTACCCAACATTCCATTAACTTTCTTCTCTTTAATCCAATTAACTACCATCATGCTGTCCAATTCCAGTACAGGTATTGTTAATCTTTCCCTTTCACAAAACTGTAGAGACCACACAGCAGCTACTAATTTAGCTTCTGCAACATCGGTTCCAAATTTCAATTTACCCGCACCAGCAAGAATCAGTTTTCCATTCTCCTCTCTGACTATAAAGCCCGCACCTGTTTTAATAAAATAGATAATATAAAAAAGATAATATAGAATTATTCCTCTTGCAAAAGTTGAGATCATCAAAGAAAAGAGTGAAAATTTTATTCTTTTTTTTTAATTATTATAATTTTTTTATATAAAGAAAGAATAAAAGGTCGAAGACTCAAAGGGGGCCATGTTGGTTGAGGTGGATAATGGGTAAATATTAAAAAAAATTTATATAAATATTTAATATATATGTATAAATAAAATAATTATTAATTAATATTTATTAACTTTGGTTTTTCAATCAGTTTAGTGGAAAAATTTTCCTACCGACAATCAATCGATTAAATTGCTAGAACCAAAGCATCTTACTCGAATAACCATTTGCCTCGATCAAACTGACTGGTTCAACTCAGATTGAATTCACGTCAATCAGTTAATTCGGTTTGGGTCTTTTTTACTCACCCTTATAACGAAGTGATGATATCATTTACTTAAGATTCCTTTCCTTTATAACTATTATTGTTCAAGTTTCTTTCTCTTATATCTCTTAGGTTTAAATAACCAAAAAAAAAAAAACTTTGAACTACATGCGTTGAGCTCCCATATTTTTATTACACCTAATTTAGCTCTTTTTGCTAGTATGGATTTTCCAACTAATTACATGGTTACTTTTCCTTTTTTTTTCCCTTTCACCCACCACTTGTCAAAATATCATTGGATGATAAAAAGGAAATCAGGGTTGAACAAATGGAGGAAGATTTTGTGGAAGAACAAAACTTTTGATTTTCAAAAAACCCTAAACCCAAACTCAAAATTGGTGAAATTAAAGAACCTTAAACCTAAAAAGCTTGTGATTTTTTAGACTCAAAATCAATAACAAATTTGAAGCCTCCAAATCTAGAACCTTGATTTGCTCATTCTTCATTTGTTATCTCTTATGATTATGAACTTTTCCCAAAATCAAGAAACCTTACAACAATTTTCTTCTTTTATTATCAATTTTATTATGAAATTAAAGAGATTTCTTCAAACTCCAATTCATCTGTTTCAAGTAGAAAGAAATCAAATCCAAGTGTAAGAAATATATTGTAAACCAAGGTTGAACGGAATTATGATGGGGAATCAGTTTAATGTTTTTGCAAAACGAAATCTCTTAGATTGAAATCCTAGAAGGAATGGAATCCAAGACATAGGTTTTACAGTTGGCCCAAGTACAAGGTATAATTCTTTTGTTGTTTATGATATCTTTGAGTATTTGATGCATTTGGGTATTTAGGGATGCACAATGATATTTTGATTCTAAGCCATAGATTATGGTTTTTTTTTTATGACTTGATGAGAAAATAACAAAAAAGGTTTAAGTTTCTAATATATGAGCTAAAAATAGAGAATGGAGAATTGATAAGGGAATGAGGTATTTAGGATGATGAATACTCATGAAGCTTTCATGTCTGATGTCATTAATGAGGGAAAACATTGATTTTGTCACATAAGGATGCAAACTAGCTGAAAAAGAGAAGACATTTAATGCTATTGGGATGTACATATCTAGTTTTTTTTTTTTTTTGCAATGTTTCTTATTTTTCTATGTTATATGAAGTGGATTGACGTAAATGTACAAATTTGTTTTATCAAAATGAATATAAAATGCTTAATGTATATTGGATGTTGAAATTATATTATATTATTCTTGAATTGTATTGTTGTTGTTATATGAAAATTAATGCAAACTAGTTGCAAAACTTTGTATTAACTATAGGTAGTTGTGTTATGCAAGTGATCTACAAACAATATAAAATTGTTGTAGAAGTTTGCATTAACAAAAATAACCAAACATGTTACTGCATCAATAAGAAGTTTACAACATAGTATTTAGCTATACAAAAAGAACCAAAAATGTAGCGTTAAATTTCTTACTAGATTAGTTGTCTTTTAATTTGAGTAGAAGTAGAGTGGAGGTGAACAGTATTCCACGGGGTAAGCTGTTTGGAATTACATGTTGGTTTTTTTTTTTTTTTTTGTAAATGGAGGAACTCTTTTATTTTTGAAAAGAAGGTAGTTTCCATGTAGGGACAATTGAATTTAATTCATAGCTGGTTTACGATAGTCCATTCAACTTGTTCTCTCAATCTGGTGGATGGGAATTCTACTTAACTTAGCCATGAGGAATAGCTGATTGGATGGGCAACACCCCTTTTGGGATGGATTGCACTGAATTCTGATGGTGCTTTTCGGCGTTCCATAGATATGGCAACTGCAGGTGGTGCGTTACAACATGCTCATGGAGAATAAAAAAGGTGGATACATGCTTCAACTTGGGAGATGCACTACTTATAGGATTGAGCTTTGCCTAGTTTATAGGGGCTTAAATTTAGGATTGGATTTGGGCTACAGAAGGATTGATCTTCAAATTGATAACAAGACGGTAGTACAGGCAATTACTGTTTTGTTGTCTCATCCTTACTCCAATTCAGATTTGATTCAAGCAATCCAGAGCTTGCTTCAACACCAATGGGAAGTGATTCCACGTCATGTATTTAAAGAAGGTAACAGATTAACTGATTTCATGGCTAACAAGGGTTTTACTATAGAAAAGAGAGATTTAGTGTTTACTAGTCCGTTAATGGACACTAAAAATTTATTGATGTATGATGTAATGGGACTTTATTTCCTCAAATGATTAGAATATAGAATGTTCTCCCTTTTAAAAAAAATTCTTGTGTAAGTTTTCATTAACAAAAAATAAGATGCATCAAAAGTTTGCAACATACTATGCTGCACAAAGTCTTTAGCTATACAAATTGAACTATTTCTTCACATAAAAATATTCATCAATCAACACATAAAGGTGGATTTAACAATGCAAAATCATTGTTCTACAATCACCAAATGAGGATGGACAGATAAAAAGAAAAGGAACATCATCATTGTGCTGCAATTATTGGTCTACATTTGAGGATTGATTTTCACTGCCTTAAGTTCCAACTTAAAGTACTTTTAAGATTTTGATTACCTTGAGTTCCAACTTGAAGTTAAATTGCCCTTTCTCCTATTTGTGTGATCTTTATGAAGATGGTCATATTAGGTAGGATCAGTTACTCCAATTTTTCTCTTTGTAAAAAAAGTCTTTCAACTTGCTCTTCTAGGTTATGAAAATTAATAACACACCACTTTTTAAAATTAAAAACACACCACTTTTTAAAAAAGTAACAAGTTTACCAACTACTTACATTCCTGACTTGTTCAAGAGCATGTGATTTGGTATAAATACAAATCTCTTCAAATCTTTTTCCTTTTTCTCTAGTCTGGGTTTTGTTATGATTTAGGGCGTTCTCAATGGCCATCTTTTCCTTCCCTTTCCGTTTGGAATCTTCTGACTGTCATTTGTGGAAAACACATTGGTTGTTTTTTGCAATATTCAGTGTCCAAAAATATGGAGAAAATTAAAAATTAGTACAATTAATGAGCATAATTATTTAAAGAAATACTTAAAGAATCATATACTTCAGCTATTGGTTAGTTGATTATGGTGCATTTTAGCCATTGTCTTGTGTGGTAACAATGGTAGAAAAGATCAATGTCCTAGGATAGTAGAAGCTTCCAACATCACAACCTAGAATTTGTTCTCTTATTCATTGTATTCATCTCAAAACAACCAATAGTTTACTCTTTTATTAGTTAGTATTATATAAAAGTTAAAGAAAATAAAAAATTTCACTAATACCTTAAAGTTTAGGTTGCTTATCTTTGTTCTTTGTCGACATCCTTGCTTGTTGTATCTATATAAATGACTAAGTTTACAAGCTATTTTCACTCTTTTTTCTTCTTAATTTTCCATTCCTTTTCTTCTTTTTGGCTTCATTTTTATCCTTCATTCTTCTAGCTTACCAAGTAGCTTCCTAATAGTAGAATGCATTATTGGGTCATTATAAGTTGTTCAAAAAAATTTTCACTGAATTGATTGCAATGAATGCTTGTAAGCCTCAATGTATTTTGTCTTTCTTGTTCCAATCAAACACATAATTGTCAAGTCTTTTATCGTCATGGTAAAGTGCATAAATTACTTGAGGTCATGGAATACCATTTAATTCCCAAGCCCGACATGTGCATTGCATATCTATCAAACTTATGATGTGTTGATCATCTCCATGAACTATCTCAAAGCCACCATTTCCATTTCGAATCATACAACAGCTGAGTGACGTTCCCATATGCTTCACTAGCTTAATCAATGCATTTTGTGCTATGTCAGTTTTTTATTTCTTTACATCTTCCCTTTTTTCATGCATCTTCATCATCACCTTCACCCTTATTCCATTAGACATACTAATGATTGATTTAATTTTAGGCTTTAGGATCTAAGAATTGTTGTCCTCCATATCACACATTAATCCTGGATCCATGTAAGCCTTGCACCAACATTATGGTGGTATCTCTAAAGTACCATTCTTTGATCTAGGTGTCATAACTTTCAATTTATATAGTTGATCATTAAATTCTTCAAGACATGTTACTCTCACACAATTCCAAAGCTGATAATTCAATTCATCTCCCTTTTATTTTTCTACCATTTGGCATAAATTTGCTTGGCACACATCCTATACTTCACAGTGGCATAATTTGCTTGATAATTGGTAGTAAACCTTGTCAAACATCCAACACCAATAAATTCAATCAAATTAAAAATATTAAATTTAAGGTGAAGTATGCATACAATAAACAAACATGTCATAACATATATTAGGGTTGGATTGAAGGTAAATTAAACCCCTATATATTTTATTTTTTAAATTGAGCCCTTATATATATATTATCTTACCCAAAAAATCTCTAAACTATATCAATTTTTATAATTGAGTTCTTATATTTTTATCATAATAATAGAAACCCCTTAACTATATCGGATTTATAATTTAGACCTTATATTTAGAAAAAAAAAAGTATAGATATAATAAATAAAACTCTAAACATATGGTAAACTTACATACATTTGCATGTCTAAGACCACAATTAATGCTCTCCGTATGTAAACCCAACATCTTCCATCAAATTCTCCAAGAACCACTTCCATGTGGTCTTGCATTCCACCTCCACTATTGCCCATGCAAGTAAAAACATTCGTTTGTTTTCACTAAGGGCGGAAGGTATGGCTCCTCAAAAATTTTAACACTTATTTATTTATTATATATGCTTTTTTAATGGCCCCGAGAGTAGTACATTATGGGGACTATGGCTAGTCCAAAATTTATGAAATTTTTTATATATTATATATATTTTTAATAGCCCACTCAAAATAATTTTTTATTTAATAATTAATACTAATAAAAAAT
The DNA here is from genome assembly GCF_002168275.2 of Theobroma umbraticum. Classification (NCBI taxonomy): domain Eukaryota; kingdom Viridiplantae; phylum Streptophyta; class Magnoliopsida; order Malvales; family Malvaceae; genus Theobroma; species Theobroma umbraticum. The sequence continues at coordinate 4,032,899 of NW_018397263.1, forward strand.
AATAAAATGACTACAAACTTTACTCAACTTTATCTTAATTCTTAAGTTTCCACGATATATCTTGAGCAAAGGTCAATCTCGTCAACCAGATGTAACTGTGGTGCATCATTATCTAATTGATGTATTCTTAGTGGCAATAGATTCCGAGATACAAGAATTAAATTTGAGACTCAATGAGCAAACTGTGAAACTTTTAACTTTAAGCATTGTTTTAAATGTTAATAACAATTACAAATCATTCAACATTGATGATATCTGCAAGTCAGCAGAGAGTTTTTATTCTCAGGATTTCATGGTGCTAAAAAAACTTCTTTTGAGGTTACGATTGAGGTATTACGAGCTTGATATACCTCATCATCAAGGTTTTCAAGATTTTAAGACAATTTCTAAATTGTATCAAAAATTTGCAAAAGCATGAAAGTCAAGAAATTACTACTTGATTGATAGATTAATTTGTTTTGTTTTGACTCTTCTTGTTTCTACAATAACTATAAAAAGAGCCCTTTCAGCCATAAAAATTGTGAAAACAAAACTCCGGAACAAAGTAAATAATGAGTTTCTTACATATAATTTAATTGTATATATTAAGAAAAACTTTGTTAGCTTTTTCAATACAAAGTCAATAATTGATGAATTTGAATCCAATAAACATCATCGAGCATAACTTTTCTAAAAGACTATTTTAAGTTTTTATTTCTTATTCCTTTTGATTTACATTTTATATAAAATTTTATCTATTATGAATCTTTTGATTATTAGTTCAATTCAACTTATTAGTTTCAAAAAATTTTAACTTTTATTCCTCTTCGTCTTTGACCCACCCAACAAAAGTCGGTTAACTCCATCTTAATTTTCACCCCTCCCTACAGCCACCAACAACTCTCTTTTGCAAACACCTTTAAGAGAGCAACCATCCACTCCTATAATAAACCTGCACCCTTGAATCCACCATTCCTCACAAGCTTTAAAACATAAATGAAATCTCACGAGAACTGTCTTCCTTTCTACATTCTCTTTGTCCACTTAAAATTGTATTATGGTCCTTGGATTAGTATGCACCAACTTTATATCACAACCCCATAACTCAGCATACTAATTTATGTGACCCCCCCATTTTATGCGTGACAATCCTTCTAACCCTTTAACACATGCTCATTGTGGCATATATTCTGAACCCTTTTTCTCATAACCTTTTCAATCTCTAATATTCAAACTTGGATGAGATAATATTCTAGCCTTAAAATGTTTAGAGATGAATTCTGCAGATAACTTATTCTTGTCGCTTCTTGCACACTTGTGCTCATGGTGATATGTCTTAATACAAAAGTAATGGTATCTAGAGTCATAGTTTGCAAACAACCTCCACAAAAAACTCTCCTTACAACTTGTGGCTCATTTTTCATGAACCTTAGTTGCACATCCTTTGTAGAAACATAATCCTTAACTTCTTTTCTAAATTGCTTATTGTTCTCAAATCTCATACCTAAATTGCATATTAGAATGACAAAATTAGGATCATACTTATATCCCATACATTTCATCCTTGCAAGAAGGTCATCATCAAATTGGACATCACTGGAATAATATCCAGGATCATCAAAGTCCATGATATTACTCTCATTTAGCTTGCTGTATCCTTGAATGCTCACCTCATCACAATCATCATCTTTGAGTATCCATATTCACTTTCATTCATCCTCCCATAACTTCATGAATTAGAATAACTATGTCTTCTTAGTCATCATTTTGTTTACTTTTTTTTTTGTTTGAACTCTTTTAACTTTTGTCTAATTTCCTAGATTTCCTTATCCTCATTTTCACTCAAATATTCAGCTTCAACTAATAAAGCATCTATTGATTCAAGTCATTTGCCATCACCCAATTATCGTGTCATAATCGAGATTAGTCACTGTCTCACCAATGCCATCATAAAGATTGCTCACTATCTCATCATTGTCCTCACCTTCCATATCTTTCTTGTTGTCCTTATTGTGGACACCTTGGTCAATATTGTCCTCACCTACCACAAACTTCCCACACTTTACAGTTCCATATTCAAGGAGTAAACGAGTTTCATCTACCAGATTATGCATACTAATTGCATGGTCACAATATAAATTTACAGAACCCCACTTTTGTCAATATGTTAATTAAATCTCGACCACCCTTGTCCTCGTGTACCAACATTAAACTTATAAAAAAAACCTCCATCTGAAAGATCTAAAGGTAAATAGATAGCACATTCATATACTGTAGGTCTCTGACCAACTTTTTTATATCGAAAAAAAGATTAGATATTTTGATCAACTTGAAAACTATTTGGCATCTCATATAAGTATTCTGTTACCAGAGAATATACAAATTGCTCACCATAAAAAATTCTTATTGAATATATCACCTCGCGTTCATCAGCATTCATCTTTTCAAAATTGATTTCTACTTCTCTTTTCAAAATCCAATTTTCAGATTTATAATCGAAGATATGCTTCGGGTTTTCTGGATTTAAAGTTGTTCGATTTCACCAATTTTAGGTCTACTTCCAAACTCAAAGAGGGAAAAAACATCACAAGAAACTAAAAAAGCCCACATCAGCCTAATGCTAGGCCTCATCAAAAGCCGGCCACCTCATTAATTACTTTCCTACGTACACATGCATCAAACGAAAACAGTCCCAGAAACATTCCCTATAATTTTGTTAGGAGATTTAACCCTCAATTGAGTAAAATAAAATAAAAATAGTTGAAAACTCCAATGAAAAACAGAAAGCTCAATTAAGTACAATAAAAATATTAAAACTCAGTTGGAAAACCACAATAACTTTTGCATTATACAAGCCACCTTTCACAATGAGCAGAAACCACAATACAGTCACAATGAGCAGAAAACGTTTTGTACTCTATTTGTTATGGTTTTTAATGGAATCTGGCTTTGGATTTGGGTGGGAGAATTGGTGCAGAAGATTGGAATTCATCTTATCTTAACCCTTGATTTTAATTTTCCGGCTATTTTAAAGAATCTTGCTTTTAAAATGATTCTTTCATTTGCAAAACAGTGGAGACACAAATATCACGTATTTAGTTTGCTGGCAAGCTTATGCCCCTGGATAATAAGTACATATATGACAATTCGAAAAGGAGAAGGAATTTTTCCTGTGCAATTAGACTTGACACCGAGCTGCGTCGATGGAAGCTGGTGACCAATAAAAAGAAAGGGCACCAACTTGCAAAATTCTCAACCTTGCTCCAAGGTGGCATTAGAGATGTGCAAATAGAACCTTCAAATGAATTTTATGCACATCGTATCCTAGGTAGACTATAAAAGTTTGGTCTGCCCGTCCAATCACTGATAATTCTTCTCAGCAAATTGATCCTGCAAACAAAGAATGAGAGAACATGGACATCAAGATCAAAGGAAAACCTTTACAAAATGTTGTGAAAAATGCACACCACGGCAAGCACTCCATCCATGCTCATGACACTGCATGCCAGGTTCATCTCTCTTTGAATATATTCCCAAAACATGACTGATTTGAAATCCAGCCTTTCTTCATGAGCAAGATTAGACAGGCTCATTACATTACTCACACAGGAAATTGCAGGATGTGCAGGAGCACCTCCTGTTACAAAACATATGTGATGGCTAAAACTACATATAATACAACAAACTACAAGCTATCTAATAAACAGGAACACACAAAAGACCTTTTTTCTTTTTGAATCGCTGCAACAGTTCTCAATATTTTAACAGTTTGTCATCCATGGTTTTACCATAGCTAAGAATAATTAGAGGTCTAAGTCAAGCACCACTCCTATGTTCAATTAATTGCTGAGTATTTGCATATTACATAGACTTACATGATAATTGGCATACCTTCAATGCAAATAGTTTCCAACATTCAATATTGTCAAAAAAGGAGCCTCATGTTACTTCTCGTATTTTAACATTTGGGGAGCCCAAGATATTAGCAGCTGCTTTTCCAAGGTTACCCTTTGCATTTACAGCAGCTTGTCCACTGAAGTGCTTAGTATTGGTTGCCTCGGTCACTAAGATTGATTTCTTTATCTGCCAAAGAGAACAGACACCAGATATGTAAATTAACAACAAAAAGAAAGTTCACCGGAAAGCAACTATTTCCTATTGGCTCAAATAACAAGCCCATATATAGCTTAGACAATGTCAAGGGCATGCCATCTGTCTGCTCACACAGTCATACACATAAAAATACGAAACATAAATACATCTTTATGCATACACTATGAAATGGGAAGAATACTGAAGCCAAAACTTACAGCTGCAAGCCGCTCTTTGTGAATCTCATTTGTAAGCTGCAAAACCAACAAAACCACAATCAAGAAAAGTTGTAAATCTAAATCGACTACGATTAGATTCCTTTTGCAACAACTGCACATCCAACATCCCCTGTACGGACAATGGATAAAAGAGAATGTTTTACCGGCTTTCTGTAAGTCTTAATCTCATCACCACAAAATCCAGGAAGAGTCATATGCCAGTTTCTTTCTGTATCAAGCCATAAAATAATAAAAGTTCAAGTATTAGACATTAAAGGATGAATGAAAGACCAAAGAAGATAAATTTACAGAATATCTAACCAAGATGTAGAAGAATGTCTTTTGCTTCCAATGTCTCCGATTTTCTATGCTTGGCCAGTGAGCATCCAAACGTAGTGATCTGTTGAAGAGAAAATTTAACAAAAAAAAAAAAAAGGATTGGACAATGGTCACATTAGCTATTGACAGTTTAGAGAATGAAGTAGAAAGAACTGTATTCAATGCCATAGTGCAACCCTACAATGCAGTAGAAGAAACCAAGTCGACAGCAGAGAAAAAAACAAAACATCCTAGTTAAACAAGGCAAATATCAGACAGAGAAAACCAGGAATTTAAGGTCCTTCTTTACTATTCAAGATGTGGAATGATATTCATTATCATTAAAAATTTTGAAAACATTTTTCAATATTCATCAAAGTCCATGTATAACTTCAGTTAGCTGATCAACCTATTCAGCACAATATATCAGAAAAGACAAAAAGGAAATATTTAGGTTCAGTTCACTTTTTCCTTTTTTTTTTTTCAAGAAAAAAAAAAGTAAAATCCATAAGTCATTCTTAAAATGTTTTCACCTAAAGCAAAATAGGCTAAATCCAAGTAAAATAAGTTTTAAGAAATGTATTCATTAGAAAATCATAGTTGCAAAGTCCTTATGCATTTTGGTATCTGCCCAAGTGTATGTATGGTAAATTCTCAGAATATAGGTTCAAGAACACTCACAGAATCCACAAAGTCTTCAGCAATGTCTACAAGAATATCTTCAACTTCAGGATCCAACTTCTCAGATGGATCAATCTGTTCAAAAAGAAAAGTCATATTCAAAGATAAAGAAGTATGAAACTCCATAAGAATTTTACAAGCACCAAAAAAGACAAATACATTGTAATCTGTAAGGAAATTCCTGTTGCTAAATACCTTGCCTCCAACTATCACTCAATAAATGCCTAGAGAAAATTGAAATTCCCTAAATAAAATCCACCAAACATGAATGCCGAACATCCAGTGTCACTAGAATCCTCGATGGTAATCATGAATTTTATATTGCTCATCAACAGAGACAAATTACTAACATAAATGTAGAAAAGGAACAACACAGCATCCTCTGCATATAAACCAAGTAGATGAAGGGCATTTAGAGAGAATATTGGGTATAACACAACATATTTGGGGACAAGAAGAGAAACATTGTTCAATGCCATTAACCTTTTTACATACAATACAACGTCTAGTGAAATTTAATAATTTCCTTATATAACATAAGATGCTGGATACCTTTTTATACAAGGAATAGACTCAGAGAGTTTTTAATCTTTAGTTAATATATAATAAGTTGGTAAGATCTTATGATCCTGTAAAATAATCCTAAGGACCCAAAATGCAAAGCTAGGCCCAGTATTATTCACCTGGCTGACTAGATCATGTATGCTCCTTTTGCTAAGAATACGACCACCAGACTCATCACTTTCTGTGATAGCTGCTTTATTTTGGTTTAGTGGCTGGACTGTGCTTGGTTGTACCATTGCAAGAGAAGAAGGCTTTTGATTTGCAGATCCCTGGGCCCTTGAAACTTGCTGTTGATGAGGTAAAGATTGTGGGACCCTTGATTGCGAAAATTGTTGTCCGAAATGCTCCTGCTGCTGATGTGATGGTAGAGGTTGTGGCACCTGTGGAGATGATACATGCTGTTGTTGAGAAACTGTTGGCAAGGAATGATGTTGTTGGGAAATATGTGACCTTTGCTGCAAGGATGGCGAGTTAATCGGTGGTCTATATGAAGGGGGTGGCAGAGGAGGCTTCCCTTGTGCCCCAGAGGATAGCCATGGCTGATTAAGGGATTGTGTAGTTTGTGGTGTACTTGGCGTTGAAGAACCCGAAGTACCAACCGCTGACACTCTCATAAGGCCATGCCCTTGGAAATTCTACAAAACAGAAAAAGGAAAAAATAGGTCAAAAACTACATATAAAACAGGCATGAAACCCAAATTTACCCAGTAAATCTTATCAAGATGACAATAATAAGTTATATGGTACACGGTAACAACTTAGCTTCACAAATTCCTGAAAAAAGCTCATTTCAACCTACCAATATGATACTCAAATAATGATGAAAACAAGAGAGAAAGCAAAGACACAATTTTCCAAATTCAGCTAATATTTCTTCATCATTTCTTAAAATTCTAAAGTATTACATGAGACTTCTATTGCAATATGTTGAACCGCTCATCTACTAAAACCATAGCAGCGAATAGAGGGAACACATAAATCAATGTCATTTCACATGTAAAAGTAGACAAATTTCCAAAGCTAACCACTTAACAAAATAAATTAATCCTTTAACACGATACTAACTTGGGTGGCAGGGGACTGGCTATTTGGTGCAGAAGGTGGTCTAAGAGATGATTGCACAGGCCTTTGTTGATGGTGTGCAGAAATTCCACCTGGCCTCATCTGCGAACTCGAACCAATTGATGATCCCACCATCCCCATTCCTTGCATTGGCTGCCTTGCCTATTAAAAGAGATTAAAAAAAAAACTGAATTTTAGCATCGAAACTTACACTTGTAAATAAAAAGGACCAAAAGGCTTAAAACTCTACCTGGGAACATTGGAACTAGAGCCTCCACCGAAAGAATGGCCAAAGGAACCCGAAAAGGAAGTGGGCTGCGAGGGCAAAGGAGTTGGGGGAGAAGGGCTAGAATGCGACGAGGGTACACCGATGGCATGCTGCCTCTCGGCTGAGATGAAAGAGTTGGCGAAGGGGACGACGAGACGGAGGGAGAAGAGGAAGAGAAATGGGTAAAATGGGAAGAGTGCTGTTGCCGGGCCTCGAGAATGCGGTGGTGGTGATGGTGGTTGAGGTAGCGGTGGTGGGTCGAGCTGAGGAGCGGGGAGAGTTGGTTTCGGTTGCGGTGGCTGTTGGGGTGGTGGTGACGGGAAGATAAGGGTTTTGGGATTGGGTTAGGGTTAGGGTTTGGGCTTGGGGAGGAGGATTTTGAGGGTGTTGCGGAGGTTGGGGTTGGGATTGGTGGTTGAATTTGAGGCGGTCGCGGTGGTTGTGGTAGTGACGGGGGAGGTTGTTGGGGTGGCTCGGTGCGGAACTCGTGGGAATGGGAGTTGGGGTCGGGGTCGGGGTGGCGGAAGGAGGAGCGTTAGGGGTTGGCAGAGGCGGTTGTTGGTCCATGGGGAAGTGGAGGGAACTGAAGATTGAGAAAGTTAATGTTGGTGGTGGAGTGGAGGTGTATTTATCTCTGACATTTTTATGGACTCGTTATGGGCTTAGCTCCTCTTTGTTTCTTCTCCCCTCAGCTGACGAGAAGAACAATCTCGATTCTTCAAGGCAGGGGCTGATATTCAAATTCCCACAACTATCCCTACTTCTTCCTAGCTCATTTTCAAGTGTTCTGGCCAAAAAAGTTATAAAAATATATAGGCAAAAAAATCCTCTTACCCTTTAGATTTGGTTGAAAAAGAGTTTTAAGCTTGCATAACCTCAATGAGAATTTGTTTAACTAATCAAAGCATAAGCTTTGGAGTTGGGTCTAAAGAAGCTTGCCTCCAAAGTTCTTAATTAAGGTTTCATAAATTTTGTCAAAGTATGATGTAATGGTATATGATGTGTTTCAAATAACTATACTTTTAGCTTTTATCATATTTCTTTTTATTCTCATCTTTGATTATATATTTGTAGGCACCCGCCACTTTAGCTTAAAACAATTAAAGCAAGGACTTTAGAACTCAAATTTTCATAAATCTCACAATTTTATAATAATAATAATATAATTAATTATATTACAAATATGTAAAAATAAGATAATTGATAAGATATCTATCTATTCTTAATAAGAATCTATTTTCTCTCATTTCCACATCTCTAGTAATTTTCAACTATTTATCTCATTTTTCATTAAAAATATCTAAAAGTTAAAATAATCAATAAAATGGCATATTCTCTCAATCCCATAATTATGTTTCTAATAAATCTCAATTTTTTATCACTTTTCAATTCTCATAATACTATTAATTCTGAACTATTTTTCCTATTCTCAATCAACTAAAAATAATATATATTTAATGAAAACTTCTTTCTTCCTTAACTTCAACCAAAAAAAGTCTCATTTTCTTAATTTTAATAAAAAAATGCCTCATTTGAATATTTAGTTTTGGCCTTTGAAGACATTAAGCCATTATTGTTTGTAGGGTTACGTAAAATCAATTCAAATCGAATCAAAGTGAGTTCATTTTTTTTCGGTTCTATTAGATCGATATTCAATTATATCAGTTAGTTAAGTTAGTTAAAATGGTATTATTAGTTTGGTTTTCTGTTTGAAATTTTTCCAACCAAAGTAATCGAACTAACTAAAACTCATATAACTTATATACTAAAAGATACTTTAAACTTCTTGAAATGTTGAAATTTTAAGACTATTATTGTTGGTTGTTGTATAAAATGTTGTTAAATGTTGTGGAATGCTGTTAAATTTGTTTGAGTATGTTAAAATTCATATTTAAATGTGTTCATTAAATTTTGAGAAAATGACCTTAAAGTGTTCAAGTTCGATTTTTGATGACCGAATCGAATTAACCGAGGTAGTTCGATGTTTGGTTTTTCATTTACTAAAGGTACTTCGGTTCAGTTTCAATTTTTTCGTAACATGAATTTGGTTTGTTCAATTTTGAGATTTTTAATACCTATTGCACAACCTTATATATTTTGTAAGAAATAAAAACCTATCCAATAGATCTTACAATTTTCATATATCAAATGAAACCAAGTATAAGCCAACAAAGATATTAAAAGTTTAACCAAGTAAACCAATGTAATTTACAGATTGTTTATTGTCAACCATTTGTAATGATAATAAACTTTGTGTCTTGAGAAACAAAAGGTAATTTTGCTTCAAAAACTTATCATATGACATCCTTATCCCCGTCAGTCTAACCCTGGTAGCCAAATTGTAGGTAGGAAATATGCTAGTTGTTGGTGTATTTTCAAAATCAAAGACTATGTTACATAATAAAAAGTTATCTTAGTTCAAAGGTTATGTCACATAAAGTGACATAGTGTGACTATTGGATTGTAGATAGGTTTGCAAATGAATGGTTATGTCTCTTGATAAAATAATATCTAAAAGTTATCAAACAAATTGAAAAAACATCATAGCTCAAAAGTTTAAATATAAAAAGTTATTGTTTCAAATTATAACTCAAAGATTATGTTTTATGGAATGAATAGTTATCTTTTCATAAGATGATTATTGAAACAATACTTTTATCTAAAGGTTGTGTCTTGCAAAATGTAAAGATATCTTTTAAACAAAATGGTGTCTTAATTAAAGAGTTATGTCATTGGAAAAGAAACACTTGCAAGCCTATACAAAGGGCTTGTTGCCAACCATTTTGAAACATCAAATCAAAAATAAAATAAGAGCAAAAAAATCAAGAGCAAGAAAAGTGTTATGTTCTATTAACACAAACACTTAAGTTCCCATCAACTACAAAGGCATCCAAATTCTTTATAATTTACTTGCTGCAGAAAGTAGGTTTTAAGGTTGAACAACTTTGCAAACCCTCAAGTGTATTTAGTGGTCTACACTCATAAAATGCAAGCCGAAGTTAGACATCGATTTCATTGTATCCCTAAGACTATTACCATTATTTTCCTTTGCATACTGAGTGGTGGAGGTGAAATAAGTTTTAAAAATAATGTCTATTAAAAGGTTCACGTTGAAGTCAATTTTACCGGTTTCTTAAATTCTATATAAACCCCATTTGCACCAATAATTTTAAAACTTATTTTTTGTGGTGTTGGAATTCAATGGCTTTCTTAAAAGTGATGCACCAACATCATCAAGCTAGATCGCTTTGAAGGAGGAAACTTTATTCATTGGCAAAAGTTGGACTGATTTGATGGTGACAAAGAATGTGACAAAATGGTTCCTTATAGGATTACAAGATAAGTTTTTTTCCGTACTTAATATGCATGATATTGAATTTGACATGCATGGAAAACGTATATTGGTTAGAAAGAAGGATTTTGTTATATTCATATCTGATCTTAAAATGAATAAGGTTATTATTGTGTCTTTTATAATTAACATACTTCTCATATTATGGAAAGACACTTAGAAAACTCTAAAGTATAAGAAAGAAAATATGTCTCTCGAGGACCTTGATAATCATATTCAAATAAAAGAAGAAAGTTGCAACCAAGAAGTAGTTATAAACCAAATGAGAAAGATAAATATCTTAAAGTAAACCATCGTGAGTTGATGAAGGTCCATGTGATGGAAGACACAAGGCATGGGCATGTGGCATTCCTATTATACATTAAGGTATAATGATGCTAATATGTAAATATCATCAAGGTCAATGTGATAAGTGCACATGTAGCATTCTTATTATACATTAAGGTATAATGATGCCAATATGTAAATACCATCAAAGTCTATGTGATAAGTGGACATGTGGCATTCATATTATACATTAAGGTATAATGATGCCAATGTGTAAATAACATCAAGGTCCATGTGATAAGTGGGCATGTGGCATTCTTATTATACATGAAAGTATAATGGTACCAATATATAAATTTAACATCTTGATATATGGTGCATTCTCAGTTTTATCATCAAAGGCATAATAGCATAATATAAATATTCAATATCATTGGTATGGCATTCCTATTATGCAACAAAAGTACAATGATGCTTGTGTGAACATATACCTTGATATGTTAATTTGACATTTCGATTGTATATAATGGTACAATGAGGTTAATTAAAGCAAAAGGGAATGTGTGTAAATTTGCAAAGTCCTCGTATGGATTAAAAAAAATGCTTAAACAATGGCAGTAAAGTTTGATAAGATTGTCCTAGCTAATGGCTACAAGATCAATCAATCTGATAAATATGTCTATTATAAGTTCCAAGTGCCATTATTTGTTTATATGTAGATGATATGTTAATATTTGGTACTGATTTAGAACAAGTGAAAGATACGAAAAGGTTCTTGTCAAAGAATTTTGACATGAAAGATATAGGTATAGCGGATGTTATTCTTAGTATAAGAATAATGAGAGACAATAATAGCCTAACATTGTCTTAATATCATTACATTGAAAAGATTGTAATGAAGTATGGTAAGTTAGATTGTATGCCAATGATTGCGCCTTATGATTCTAATTTAAAGCAAATATCTAACAAAGACAAGCCAATAGCACAAAATGAATATGAAAATAATTGGATGCCTAATGTATGCCTTGGTTTGTACAAGGTCAGATATTGCTTTTGCTGTTGGCATGCTAAGTCAGTTTACAAATAATTCAAGTAAAGAACATTGGTATGTTGTTCATAGAGTTCTAAGAGACTTAAAGAGTACAAAGAATTATGGTATTTGTTAGTCAAGTTTTCCTTCAGTTTTAGAAAAGTATACAGATGCTAGTTAGAACTCAAATAGAACAGATCATACTTCTACTATTGGTTAGATTTTTATAATTATAAGGGTACTATTTCTTGGGGTTCTAAGAAACAATCTTATCAAACAGACTCCATTATGGCAACTGAATTTATAGCTTTAGCATCTGCCACCCAAGAAGTGGAATGGTTGAGAGATTTACTCTATGAAATTTCATTGTGGCCTAAACCAATGGCACCAATCTTGATACATTATAACAATGAAGCAATTGTATCAAAGGCATGTAATCAAGCATACAATGGAAAGAGTCGATATATTGGACTTCAACATAGCATTGTAAGATAAAGAATTAATGATGGTATAGTCACTATAAGTTATGTGAGGTCTAGTGAAAATTCAACGAATTCGCTTACTAAAGGTCTTAAAAACACTTGGTAATAAAAACCTTAAAAGGAATGGGTTTCAACTAAATATCTAACTGTGGGAGCTCACCTTAACGCTTGTGGTCGACCTGCAAGTCTTGGGTATTGATCATTCTACCACTTGGATGATTGCAAGCACTAATTTATATTTTTCATCCCAAGGTGTATAGTGCTTAGTTCCCATAATGTGTAAGGTAAAGTTGAACAAAAGTTCTTAAGAGATCCATAACATGTATAGGTTAAAATACTATAATTATGGAGTACTACCGATAGGAGCTATCTATGTGAGTGGAATTGTGGTCACTTCTAGGAGCTAAAGGCTTGACTCTAGTAGTACTCATTAATGGATGCAAAACACAAGGCCATAAAACATGTTGGCAAAACATGATACGAAGTGAGCAAGGAAGTTTGTGTGTGTTTAGTGGCCCTGACCAGTCAAATGAAAAATCGATGGTTCAATACTTAGTCAACCACTTAATTCAGACTAGAACCAACCACACTCACTAAATAAATGTTCAAATTTATGAGGATGCCTTCATTAATGCACAAGGTTTCCAAAGTTGCTGGTATTTGAAAATTTTGAAAATGGTGAGGGTTTGCTGGTGTATTTTCAAAATCAAATATTATGTTACATAATGAAAAGTTATCTTAACTCAAAGGTTATGTCACATAAAATGACACAGTATGACTATTGGATTGTAAGTAAGTTTTATGTAAATAGCTATGTCTCTTGGTAAAATGACATCCAAAGGTTATGAGACAAATTAAAAAAACACCATAGCTCAAAAGTTTAAATATAAAAAGTTATTATCTCAAATTATAACTCAAAGATTATATTTTATGAAATGAATAGTTGTCCTTTCATAAGATGATTATTAAATTATCCTTGTGTCTTACAAAATGTAAAGATGTCTTTTAGACAAAATGGTACCTTAATGAAAGAGTTATGTCCTTGAAGAAAAAACACTTGCAAGCTTATATAAAGGGCTTGTTGCCAATCATTTTTGAGATATCAAATCAAAAAGAAAACAAAAGCAGAATAAAAGCAGAAAAATCAAGAGCAAGAAAAGTGTTGTGTTCTATTAACACAAATACTTAAGTTCCCTTCAACTATAAAAACATCTAAATTCCTTATAATTTACTTACTGTAGAAAGTAGGCTCTAAGGTCGAACAACTTTGAAAACCCTCAAGTGTATCTAGCGATCTACTCTTGTAAAAGTGTAAGATAAAGTTAGACATTGGCTTCAATGTATCTATAAAGCTATTCGTATTATTTCTCTTTGCATACTGAGTGGTTGGGGCTCAATAAGTCTTAAAAATAACATATATTGAAAGGCTCACTTTGAAATCAATTTTACTAGTTCCTTAAATTTCATCTAAACTCCATTTGCACTAACACTAGTTAGCTTTAAACCATCCATCATGGTTCAATGGCATTTACAAAGGAGATTACATATTTTTGTTTGTCACCAATAGAAAATGAGGGAACCTATTAAAAAATCTGCAATCAATTGAAGGAAAAATATGAACAAAGGAGATTGACTGAAAATAAAATAATTAAATTAAACCTTTATTCAAGGAAATACAGTGAATATGTGAAATTGTATATATGGGTTTGATTTACCAACTTCATTACATCAAGGGACAACATATTTTGCAGGTAACTAGAAAGGAAGTTTGGTCTTGTCACTGAAGGAAATCGTCCGCCACCGCGAGCCTTGCGGACCAGGATTATAGATACTTCTCTTTATCTTTCCAAAGTGAAGCTCCTCTTGCTGTTGATAGAGAGATTCTAAGGGAAAAAAAACGGTAGGAAGAATAAAAGATGGAAAATCAAACTTCAAACAGCCACAAAAGTAGACCGCTGGCGAAAAAGCAAAAAGAAGGGAGGCATGGGAGTTGCATGAGGCATAACTATGGGGCAATAAGATTTTGATTGGTTTTGACTTTCCAAGGTTCAAAGTTTACCATGGCAGTCTTGGGACATAAAGCTCCCAACACTGCCATAAGCAGCTCCTCTTCCTCGATCCCTGATGAGGCTAAGACTCATCCCTAGATGCCATATTTTCATCGTTAAGCACTTGGTATTGTACACTGTGGTTCGCATCCTCAAGAAGTGGTGCAGGGACAGGATCCTTCTCACTATCAGAAAAAACAGTGACTAGGGTTATTTTGCATATGATGAAACAAGTTAATGATTTACAAGGATTAAACTTACGTCGTTGAATAGATGACGAGTCCAATGACTACAACTGCAAAAGCAAGAAAATATAGCCAATTAACCTGCAACGTGAATAATGAAATTTCTTCAGGTGACAGTACTTTCAAAGAAACCAAAGGCATTATGCTCACACTATAGTTATAGAAGTGCATTAATTCCCATAATTGATCATCCAGAATCAGTGGGGAATCAATTTGAAAACAGTACCTGCTGGTGATAGAAAAGGATGCGAACGACAACTGCCCACATATCAGACGTGAGCAGAGAGAGATTAAACATTGTGGCCCCACTCAACTGCGAGTAAAATACCTCCCATTAGTGACTGAAACCATGGATGTTTCTTATAGAAGGTCATCTCTACAAGTAGAGGCAGCTTCATTATTTATTTGTAGTTGCATTATTAGATCAGCTGTCCTCTTTTCCCTTCATATAGCCATGAGAATGGGATGATGAAAAAAATGATGATTACAGTGGAAAGAAATACACATTCCTAAATAAACTTCACATGATGTTGAGTATTATCCACTGAACCATTACATTCACGTTGTTTAGAATTCATTAGAAAGGACATGGCTGCAAAGCAAATCAGTCCAAATAACAAAGAAATTCACCTTTAGAACGAAGGGCGTGATTGAGTAGAACATGAAGCCTGACAAGGTGTATCCGATTGCGGCAAGCATCTGCAAATAAAAAATAACATAAAAGGACATTTAGGCAGAATCACAATGCAATGGAAACGAAATAATGGGAACAATCATCTGGAACTCCTACAATGCAATGGCTAAATCACAATGCCTTTCCTTTTCAATCCCATTTGAAGCTTGAGTGCAAAATGCAACATTATCTACAGTTAAATTATTGCACTGGATCAAGCGTTTTTCTTTTTTCCTCATTAATATTTGTCATCCCCTAAAGTCAACGTACTTCACTACTCCAAGTAATTGTTGCTGGCTTAAGTCTTTTAGAAAGCATAGAGGGTAATATCATAACATCAAACATTATGAAGCAAACTGATTGCTCTTTCAAGTGTCTGCATGATTGGATTTAACTTGTAAATCAGGTGCTTCTTTATACATTTAACTTTTATATCCTTCATTTTCAGGAATCTCCACCAGCACTCATCAAGAAAAGAAAGAATAAATTGTTTGTGTGCTAAATTCTTAAATTTGTCCTAACAGAAGGAACTGGCACTTCTGATAAGCGGAAAAAGCTATGGCTAAAGACATGGTTTTGTGAAAGAAAACAAGAAAATGGATTACCCTACAAGAATAGATTACTTACAATGTCTGTAGACCACGTTACTGATTCCAGGCTCTTTAGCTCAAATATGGATCTAAGAGAAGATTATGGAATTAAACAAATATTATATTTAATGTCTATAGAACGATAGCATGTAAGATAGTTGAGAGGAATACAGAGTTTCAGATGCATTGAAAATTAATATAAGTATCATATACTGCCTAGAAGAAAGGATACAACTCAACACCACTCACTAGCATGCCAAAAAGACCAAGCATGGAAATCACCTCAACACGGTCTTTTTTCTTAACACAAAATTCCTGCAATTTAGAAATGAAAAAGAAGTGAAGTCAAATGATCAAAGAACGTAACTTTTGAAGGATCAAATCAAATCTGGCACCGGTGATCTTGGACAAGAAAAATAGAAGCAGATCACTGAGATTAAAAATCTTAGCTCCCCTGGTTTATCCCACTAACATAAAAGTTCCCCTTGGAGAAATAACTGATAGAGTAAGAGTTCAGAGATTAACCAACCTCCCCAACATTGCTCATGGCAAAGAAGAGTGTGCCAGAAATGACAAGTGCATCTCCCAAAAGAGGTTTTGAACCACCTGAAAAATGGGAATGTGACTGAGAATGAGATATCATATTATTACTAAAGTTATTGATGCAAACAAACAAGTAGCTAAGTGCAGAAAAAAAGAACTGCTTCCATTAATGGCACAATTACGGATCAAAGCATCCATAAAGAAACACCAATCAAAACTAATACTTTAGAACATTATCCAGAAAATGGACAGAGACCAGAGTGAGAGTAGAAAGAATTTTACCTCCACCACCCACCCCAGCATCAGAGAGGAGCACTAGACCAAGACCAAGCACACAGAGAGCTGCTCCAAATAACTGCCATAGAGAATATCTGGTGCCTATGAAGATATACGTAAGAATAATTGCCCATACTACGGTCCAGCAGTCCAACAGTGTTACACTAGTGATTGAGGAGAATTGGAATGCTTTATTAACTGCATAAAAGCAAAAGGAAGGCTCTTCATTACGGTGATTGACAATTCAGTATAATTCAGGTAATATCTATCCAAATCAAACCAATCTACCATTATTTTTCTATTCAAAACATGCGCTATGACAAAATCAGCTGAACTTCTTAATTATTGATGAACTTTGTGAATTACTTTAAGGAAAATAATTTGCTTGTAAGTTCATACACAGATAAATATATGTGATGGAAGATGCAATGTGTGAATCAAAAGTTTCCCAATCCAATTATCCTACAGATATCTCACTTACAACTAAGACTGTGAGTCTTAACATGCCATTCCTTATATGCAGCTTCCTCTCCATGGCATGACTCAAATCAGTACTTATAATTCGAATAGTATTATATACCACATTAATTTCTAATTTGTAACCAGTTATAAGCTATCTATCCCAATGACCTCAACCTTCATATGGTTTACAATTCCCAGCTTACAGATTCTATATGCAGACTGCAGACACATATTTACTTTATGTTTTTCACCTCTTAAATTAATCCTTCATGCACGACTAAGGCCATAGGCCATGGCATGTATGTGTTTTGAGAGAATATGAGATGTGAACAACTAGTAGTCTAGTGCTCACCGAGGTAATTTCCTTGAACATCAACAAAACCGAGGGCCAGATACCAATACCAAGGAATCTGCAAACAGAGATTCAAGTTTCTTCACCAATTCTAAGCTTGATTACTATTTAAAGGTTTAAGCAAAGAACAACAGAATTTTTTTTAAAAAAAAAAAAAAAACTGGTTGCTCTATGTAATATATTAATGCATATTACCACTACCTTTATCTTTTGCACAATGAAATGTCAAACAAGCCAAAAAAAAAAAAAGGAAAGACAAATCAGTTGGGATGGTTTTCTGTTTCTTTCTTCCCCAAATAAATAAATAAACAAATAAACAAATAAAATTACTTTAGTCTATTTTGTCATACAATGACAATATTCAGTTACCAGAAAAATGAAAATGTAATAGCATCCATTTGATTAGTGGAGTTGATAAGTGATTAATAGATGATTACCCTCAGCTTTTGACCCCTGTACAGCAAGATGCCACCATAAACCACAGCCAAAGTGAGGTAAGTGAAGGAAGACTGAGTGATAGGCGCATCAACACCTAAACAAATACCACCATAAACATAAGCATACAAGAATGTAAATACCAAATTTATGTGAACCTCCCAAAACCAAAATGGGAACCTAAAAGTAAACAAAAGCAGAACAAAGACCATGGAATCTAAAGTACTGGGGTTTAGTTGACTTTACCAAGACTGGCTATTAAGGAAGAAGTAAAGCTCATAAGTGCAAGAACAAAGGAAACAACTTGACCCAGAAAAAGTCTGTACAAATTGTTCAATGTTACATGGCTTTTGAACCAGCTGCCTGCAGCACTCCAGCTCATTTTCTCAAAATTTGTTTGAACCAAGTTCTCAAAAATGCTTGAAGCTGAAAAAGAAATAAATAGTCAAAGTAGGTCAGTTGGGTTACTGTCCTGGCCGTGAAAGCATAAGAAAAATGATGTTACATCAACGGATTTAAAAGCTGATTTTTTTTCAGTTCCGCATGCAGAGATCTGCATCTTAACTACCGTTCTTGGGTTCCTTGGAGTTTGGGAGCCTGAGAGCACGTTCCTAATAGGTTCGAGAGAGAACTGCCTCACCCAACTGTTACCGTTGGTAGTTGAAAGTCACCGTGTTTGCACCACGTGACACTGTCACTGACAAGAACTTGGATTTCTGAGCGGGAAACAAGATCTTTTCAGATTATATTTGCATGTTCAATTGATACGAAGTTATCGATAGTGATGTATATTAAATGATAACATAAGAGTAATATTTTCACAAAAATAAAAGATTGTTGTCATACATACCATCGCTAATATGATTAATATATAATTTGCAGAGTTGTGATTAATTTTTAATATTATAATATTAATTAGATATGCAACAATGCGTAACAATCACTCTTTTCATTAATTATTTAATATTATTAAATTGATACTAAATATTAAGATATGTTTGATTCGCAAAAAGTAATAAAAGTGAAATAAGCATTATCCAAATATTGATGTAAATATGTGTGATTTAACTTAACATATCAATTATATCAAATAAATATAATTTTTTAAAAAAATTAAACGTTTGAATTTTTATTTTAAGTTTAAAGTGTTTTACAGTTTACAAATTTTAATCTATGACTGAATATTAGTAAAGATAAAAATAATTATAATTAAAATTAGTAGTTGAAAAACCTTAATGTAAAACTATAAGAATTAACATAATAAATTATAAAAATAGAAAAAAAATTTCAAAATAGTGACGTAAATTTATGAGATTTAACGTAACAACTTAATTATGTTAAATAAACACAATTTTATAAAAAATTAAACATTTAAATTTTTATTTTCGAGTATAGAGTATTTACAGTTTTCGAATTTTAATCTATGTTGTCTACCTTTTCTAAACTTGTTGGTAGTACTAATTCAAATCTAGCAGAAATTCTAGCAATAAGAAAAGCCTTTTCTCTTTCTCGACATCCAGATGAAAGGATAACTTGACTCTCATCATCGAAAGTGATTCAAGTAATGCAATTAAATAGATCAAGATCTCTGGAGGATGAGGAAATGGCTGATTCATATCAAAAGATTTAAAGAGAAAATCAACTCATGGGATATCAATCACATCAAAACGGCGGCGAATCAAAGTGGAGATGATCTTGCAAAGAGTGGAATTCATCTGCAAAGTGAGGTGATTAGAGTGCTTTAGTAAGTTTCCTTACTCTGCCTTTTGTCTTGCCTTCATCTGGTATGATTTTTGATGATGATAAGAATGAGTTTGAGGTGTCTGATTTTGCTTGAGAATAGGCAATTTATCTTAATGTGTATTCATACTTTGAGGGGGGATTTTGTAAATGTTTGGATGTACAGCTCTATACAAGTTCTATCTTTTTCAACCCCATGGGATGATGGTTTTGGCTAGGGTTATGATGGTTGCCTTGGTTTCTTTTATTCTTTTGCTGAGGGTTGGCTTTGCTCTTTTTATTGTCTTTTAGGGATTCATAGGGTGATTTTTTGTTGTAAAAAATGGGTGTATAGTCCACCTTGCCAGTGCAAGCAGTGGGGTATAAATTTAAAGACCCTTCTTGCTAGAAAGACTATTTTTCATTCTTTCCTTCAGGTCGAAAACTTAAAAAAATATATATATATAAAGAATTGTGGTGAAACTTAGTATTTGAAAAGTCTTGACATAAAGCTGTAAAAATTAATATAAAATATTATAAAGATGGAATAAAAATTGTCAAGCTATTAATGTAAATGTGTGAGATTTAATATAACAAATCAATTATGTCAAATAAACATAACTTTCGAGAAAATTAAACATTAAAATTTTTTATTCTAGAGTTTAAAGTTTGTTACGGTTTACAAATTTTAATTTATGAATGAATAATAATAAGAATAAAAAAAATTATGATGAAAATTAGTAGTTGAAAGACCTTAATGTAAAACAGTAAAAATTAATGTAAAAAATTATAAAGGTGAAAAAAGAATTATCAAAATATTGACGTAAATATGTAAGATTTAATATAACAAGTCAATTATATCAAATAATCATAATTTTTGAAAAAATTAAATATTTAACTTTTTATTCTTGAGTTTAAAATATTTTATGATTGACAAATTTTAATCTATGGATAAATAATAGTAATGATAAAATAATTATAATTTTAATTAATAGTTAAAAATCTTTGACACAAAGTGATAAGAATTAATGTAAAATATTATAAAAGTGGAACAAGCATTAAAAAATGCATGAGATTTAACATAACAAATCAATTATATTAAATAAACATAATTTTTTGAGAAATTAAACTTTTAAATTTTTACCCTCAAGTTTAAAGTATTTTACGACTTACAAATTTTAATCTATGTAAAAACAATAGTAAGTATAAAAAGAATTATAGTGAAAATTTTAATTTTTACCTTGACATAAAACCATAAATATTAATGTAAAAAATTATAATGGAGGAATAAGCATTGTAAAAATATTGACGAAAATTTTTTATATTTAACGTAACAAATCAAATGAGTTAAAATAGATTTAATTTTTGTTAAAATTAAACATTTAATTTTTTATTATTGATTTAAAAATATTTAATGGTTTATAAATTTTAATTTATAAATGAATAATAATAAAAACAAAATAATTAAAGTTAAAATATTAATTTATTGAACTAATTTTTATTATAATATTTATTTAAAAAATTCTCAATAGTTAATATTTGTTACTCAAGAATATAATTGTAAATGACTAAATTTTCATAAAAATTCTATTATTCTCTTTGTTAGGTTTTTCATTTTAATTAATTTTTTGGCTAATTATTTCCTTTTGATTATCATATTTATTTATGTTGGGTTATATAATCTTTTTCTTAACCTATTTGTCAGGTAAATAGGTTGTACTTTTTTTCATTGATAAATGACTGAAAATAAACCCTTTAAATCTAATAATTTTTATTTGTAATCTTATTAAGGTTAATTTTACTATAGAATTTGCCAGTACACTAGATAATATTGTGAATATTGTTCTTGGCGAAAGCCAACGTTGTCATGAGACATGCTGTGTGCATAATACAAATTTCATCAGACATAATTGTCAATGGCATTCTAATAAACAGATTAAGATTTAAGATTAAAACCAAGATATTTAATCTTACAAGTAAAACAAATATTCTATGAAAACTTCACGGCTAAAGTCTGCTTTTCAGCAAGTTTTCGTTAGTTCAAGTTATATGCTGGTTGGTATTCATTAATTAGTTTGTCTACCTAAGTTTTTTTCCTGAATTATTCAAAAAATAAATAAATTTTTATTACATTCGGTTCGAATTTTTTATTTTGATTTTGAAATAAATAAACTCTTATCATTAATAATTAATTAATTATTATTAATTAAAATACTATTTATCATTTTATACTTATATAGTATTGACATAATATTAATGTAAAGGATGAAAATGTCACATGATTATATATTATTTTTTATTTTTATCCATTAAGACATGTTAATATGTCATTTTAGTGTCACGTAACATAACAAATAACAAGTAGCATTTTGATTAAGTAGTTAGTCAATTGAGAGACTTATTTGATTCAAAATAAAAATATAAAATTTTGAGTGAATATAATAATAAAATAAAAATTTATTTAAATTTTTAAACAATTAAAAAAATTAAATATTATTCAAATTTAAATTAATTTTACCATATACATTATTAATCGCATGCTCTTTTTATTCATTTGAGTCATATCTTTTATTAAATGAAAATAACAGTTATGAGAGTCCAACGTTTGGTTCTTAATATAACATAATTAGTTCTTACTTTGAACGCAAAACTTTCAGGTTATAAGTAGAAATGTTGAAATGTCCGTCTCCTACCTTAAATTCAAATAAACCTTTTTAAACAAGACCCCAATTAAAATAAAAATTTTAATTTTAATTAAGTTTTATTACAAAATAAAAGAAGGCTGATTATATAAATTTAAAACTAGTCGGCTATCCCAATTCATCATTGTAATCAAACCGACGTGGATAACCAAACAAAATTTTGCTTAATCATGTAAACTATCCACTAAAAAAATTGCATTTTCCCTTTTTTTTTTTTCTCTTTCTCTTTCAACAATTGATTTATGTAATGGTCCAATGATGCCAATTAGGTGGTCTTAACCCCAGCACGGCGCTGACACAGCAAAGCTCCATACATTGTCAAGACCCTCAATCATTAGCTGCTGAACCACGCCACAAATCGTGCACCCAACCGCACCACTGTCCCTCCCCGAATGCCGCGTCTTTCAGGCACGCATTATCCGACCAAAATAACTCCATCCAGCTAAGCTAGCCCCGCGAACATTAACCACATCAGCAACAAGACAACAACCCCGAATTTCATTTTAAAAATCTTTAAGAAGAATCAATAAAGTATTTTAAGTTTTCCACCCATTTTGTTGTTAAAAAATTATTATTTATTAGTGTCGTTAAAATTTTATAACCCACATCCACCTACCCACAAAGAAAAAACAACAGGACCACCTGAGGGGGAAAAAAACTCTTAGTAATTGATAAACCCAAAACCGATAAACCGCACAGAACCTGCCACGTGTTAAACTAAACAGGTAGGACTCAGGATCATTAGCACGCGTGTAATTTTAATATCTCTTCCCTTCTTTATTTTCTTTGTGCATGAATTTCCGTGGCCATTTTTGATTTGCTGCAATTAGGATAACCACAGGGGGTCTTCGGCCTCGGCCTTTTACCCGCCAGCCTGTTCCTTGAGATATTTCCTATTTTGTTTATCTTTTTAAAAAAACACAATTATAACAAGTAAATTAAAAAATTTTAAAAAATTATTGATTATTATTACTCGTTTTTTGTCCCCTTTTCGTCGTTGCTTCCTCCTCGTCCTCTTTATCCTCCCCCCCTCCGCTCCCTCGTTAATATTCTTTCTTCTGACTCTTTCTTTTTCGATAATTCTTTCCTTTGTTCAAATTCTCCTTTTTCTCTGCTTATTTCTTTCCTTTCAGCCTTCTCTGTAAGGTACTTCATCTGCTCTCCTTTGATTCTATATTTGTATTTTCTGCTAATTCTATAATATTTTCAGTCATTTTTTGATAATTTGTCTTTTAGATCTTGCAGATCTGATCTCAAGTAAATTGAATTTTGCAAGAAATTTAACAGATCGAGAGATTTGAAAAAAAAAAAGATGGCGGAGGAGCATAGATGCCAAGCACCGGAAGGCCACCGACTTTGCGTCAATAACTGTGGCTTTTTCGGAAGTCCGGCGACGATGAATCTTTGCTCTAAATGTTACAGAGATTTCCGCCTTAAAGAACAACAAGAAGCTTCTTCGATCAAATCTTCTCTTTCTTCTTCTCCTACGTCTTCGTCAACGGTCGTAGAGTCCGTTTCACATGTTCCTCTTTTGACTCTCCCTGATGTCAATGGAGAATCTCCGGTTCCGGCGGTTGAGATTGCTCCGGCGACAACTGAGCAGCGAACGCAGCAACAACCAAATCGATGCATGGTTTGCCGGAAGCGGGTCGGATTAACCGGGTTTAGATGCAAGTGCGGGATCACGTTTTGCGTGCCTCACAGGTACCCCGAGAACCACGGCTGTTCGTTCGATTTCAAGACGATTGGCAGAGAGGAGATCGCACGCGCAAACCCCGTGGTCAAAGCTGAGAAGCTGGAGAAGATTTGAGAAGAGGATGGAAAGCCATTAGATCCTTTGACTTTCGATGGAGGAATGTGAATTGTCAAACTCGTTTAGATCACGACACGTGTTCTGGAGGTGGTCCCCACAGTGCAGAGAACGATAATTGGGCTGGATAAAAATATTTTCATCTTAAAAAATGAAGTCTTTTTTTATATTTTAATTTAAGTGGCCTTTTAGTTTCTTCGCTTTGTAAAAAATGGAACCTTTTCTTTTAAACGACCTTTTCCTTTTTATCTCTATGGGTGGAAAAGTAAAAAGTAAAAAAAACAAAAAAACAAAAAAATGGAATCGAAATTCTGTGTAGATTCTCTTATTTGAAGGTCTTATCAATTATTGGAGTGTAGCTGTGCTGGCAATGGCAAATCATGAAAAGCCCCGAAAGCGTTTTCCTTGAATGCAGTTGTCTTTCTTTTCGAAAAAAATTGACAACTTTTTGTCCTTTGGATGCCAATTTGCGATTCCATCCCTTTCATTTCATTTTTGCGTTTCATCTCTTTGATGACACCAAATAATTTCTGCATTTTGGTCATTCAGATATTTTTATTCCTTGAAAGGACAGTTAACAAAAAGGATTAAATTGCCAATAAATATTTGGTGATATGACATACAATTAATTGGATTTCTTCTAATTTAAAATTTGATGCATAATTATTTTTATTTTTATTACTTTTTAAATCAATACAATTAATTCTATTTTAAAATTTTTTGAAGTTTTATTTTATAAAGAATATTCTAATCCTTTTATTTTTAACGATAAGTTTTAAATTTTAAAATTTCAAATAAGATAACTGTGTATTAGATTTTCAATTTCAAAAAATAAATTTATATCAATTTAAATTACAAAATTTTTTTTGTATCATAACGTGGCAATTGATCCAATCATTGAAGATTTTCTTGGAATATTAATAGTTAGGCATCATCAATTATAACATATTATATCAATATATGTAATAAATATTAATAAATAGTATTTTTTATTAATAATAATTAATTAATAATTAATTATAAAAAATTACTTAATTTAAAATAAAAGTATAAGAGTTTAATTAGATGTAATAAAAAATTAAGTAATTATTTAAATTTTGTAAATAATTTAGGAGTTTTTTAGATATTATATAAAAAAAAGTTTAATTGTTTGATCAAGTATATATAGTTAAAATATTAAAAAGTAAATTGAATATGAAAAGGTGTCTTAGGTAAAACTTGAGAATTGTTGTAGTAGTATGATGAGTCCTTTAAATATTTGTTGATCTTTGCAATGTGTTGAACAAGGAAAATAGGTTATTTTTGTATAGGCAGAAGAAGAAGGAGAAAGGTTTGGTGTTTCCATACGATGAAGAAGAATTCAACTACAAACAATGAAATGACTCTTCATTTGTTTCAAGTGTCAACAGTTGGGAAGTTGAGGGATATGACGTTCCTCAACATGAACCCAAACGGGTAATCAAACGATAAGGATGAGGAAACAGGGCTTTGAAAAAGGCAAAGTGTTTTAAAACCATGGGCTGTACTGCAACGATTTCAAATATCTTTTTTCCACCGGCCTCCCCCTTCGAACAAGATAAGGATTTGGCACGTGAAATCAGCAATCAAGCAGCACGATTCATCAAAATTAGCCACTTGTTTTAGGATGGACATTACCCTTCTCACCAACTCAGCCCCACTTGTATTTCTATTCTGTCCTTTTTCTCAGGTAACCCTTCTCTTCTGAGAAATTGACATGTGTTTTTTATGTCCAGTTTGGTACTTCATAGCTCATCTTTGTTAACCTTCGACCCATCTCTTTCACCTGTATTCGGACAACATGATTTGGTCGACCCATCTCTTTCACCTGTATTCGGACAACATGATTTGGTTGTGGCTAAACTTTCTAGCCAAACCTCGTCGGCAACATATGAATCGGAATCATTGTTTCGGTGCCATGACCAATGTGCTCGTGTTTCGTCTAGTATTCTCAGCCGACCATGTCCAAAGCTTGGCTCCCTGTAAAACGAAAGTTCTGATGTAGGATTCTCAAACCTGCACATCAATTATGATCACATCAGGAACACAACATACAATATTCCTTTTTAAGTTTATATTTGTATCATTGTATGCATTGTTCTACATGCGATTAATGAATTACAACCTTGGTTCCATGTAGTAGACAACAGATTACAGTGCGTTAAAATGTTTTCTTCTCTCCCCTCTTAGCTACACGTAAAGGAAGTTGGACTAACTTGTATTGCTGAACTTGGGTCAAAGAGTTGGGTATTTTAAGAAGTAGGGACTGATTTTAGGACCTAGACTAGATCTATAATCCCCATTGTTATAAGGCTTTATGGTCGCTTATTTGATGGGCCAAGAGATGCCTCGATATGCATTGGGTCTAAATTCTAAATCTAGTCTGTCCTTAGTTATTAAGTACTCAAAGATTGCTTACGTTAACGCTAGTCCTTCTCGATTCCCTCCATCACCAATGGTTATGTAGACCGGGCCGCAGGGATCAGCTTTGTTGTCGTAAATCCTAGTCTGCAGCAAATTCAAAAGAAATCAATAACTAGGTGTCCAAAACAATAAAATAATATTATTTTATTAGACTGCTTATGGTTAGACTGCTCACGAATGATATCAGATATATAATAAATAACCATTTTAAACTTTTAACACTTTCCCATACTATAATAGGCATTATTTACATTTATATGCTGAAGTTTACCAAAGCTAGCTTTTGCGTGTAAGCAAAATAGAACATGAGAAGAAAAAGAGTGTCTTACAAATCGTTCATATGCATGAACATGCCCGGCAAACACCACGTCCACTCGTGCCTTATACAGCAAATCTTCCATAGCTTTCCTCATGCTTTCTCCTTCTCCTTTATGAGCAGAATTGGTATTATACCATGGCGCATGCAGAAGCACAACAATCCACGGCGTCTTCGTCCTATCAACCTTACCCAAATCAGCTTCAAGCCACTTGTATTGAGCTGAGGTCTCATCAAAATCCGTGTAAGACCCTAGCATTATGATATGGGAACCTGCAACATCAAATGAATAATACAAATTTGAGGTGGATCCACTCTCTTGGTGTGGCATTAGCCAACGAGCGTTATAGGCTTTGAAACCGCGAGGGTAGATTATTGGGAAAATCTCAATCTCATGGTTCCCTTCCGTGACCATCCAGGGGCGGCGGCTAGCGTAAGGCTCGACCAGGCGGCCAAACGAGTCCCAAAGCGGTTGTTGGGTATCTGCATAAGATAGATCACCGGGTAACAAGAATACATCGTAGTCCTTGCTATGGACTTGTGCTAAAGTTGATGCAGTCCATTCTGTCTGTCCAAGATCGCCTGTAAAACAAATTAAGCTGGTGGTCAGAAATGCAATTTCATCATAACTTTTGTTTATGTATCACACCGAAAATGATGCTACTAGTACAATTAGTTTGCTTTACTCAAACAAAAGCAAAGATTTTGAAGTGGATCTTGCTATCTAAATACCTGCATCCACATAGCTTTTGGGTATTTTGAATGTCCTTACATGTCAATGAAATAATTAACATATTATATATAATTTTTATATAGTGATGAAGTCATGATGTGATAATTGGGAAATATGCATTGATTAAGGTAATATTTAAGAAAAATGTTATAAATTAATGCATTATTGAATTTGATAAAATTGTGCATTAAATACAAAAATGTTTCGTAAAGTAAAAAATTAGTTATCCTTAACTAATATTTATAGGTAGGCATTAATTCTTTTAAAGTTTTTGGGTAGACATGATGCATATAATATTAAGATTTTAAAAATCATAAAAAAATGATTTTCAAGAATTTATCTTTGCAACACGGTTGGGAATGTTCCACGTTCCAAGATGTTTTGAATTATTTATACATAGGGACTTGGATTATGCAAAGCGTACAATTCACATACACATAAGAATTCTTAAAATGTACTTTGTGCTTTTAAGGTTCCTTGCCTTGATGAGTCTCATAAGTTTTCTTTTCCTATATTTGTATACTCTTCCCTTTTTTCTTTTTGAAAAAAAAATACAAAATAGACAAACAATTCTGCCAAGTTTAGTGATAAAATTAGGTATATGCATGTTTTCTTGGTTGGACCTATAAAGTCACACAAGAAAAGCCAAGCCATAGACATCAGGTTTCCAAGTTATGCTGCAAACATATGAGAAGTCGCTTCC
The DNA here is from genome assembly GCF_002168275.2 of Theobroma umbraticum. Taxonomy (NCBI): domain Eukaryota; kingdom Viridiplantae; phylum Streptophyta; class Magnoliopsida; order Malvales; family Malvaceae; genus Theobroma; species Theobroma umbraticum. The sequence continues at coordinate 4,061,261 of NW_018397263.1, forward strand.
CAGATTATGTCTGCTAAATTCTAAATTTGCTAGCCAAATAACTACCCCATAGATAAAGTGTGCACTATTGCTTTTCCTTGTAGGGGACTTTGCGTTTGCTTAAAGCACCAACCCACTTAACCAACTTCCCCAAGAAAGCAGACAGGACTGGGACATCCTACATATGCAACTATAAAATAACATAAGCATAAGAATGTGCATATCATGCAGAAATCATCAAAAGTTCAACCGATTATGTTTTCTTCTATATGAAAATGATCAATCAAGATTTCAATTATGGTTTGATTAGTTTGCTGTAATTAAAAACCATTGCATTGCATTTCTTTATAATTATTATTCATTTAGCATATTGGTGCTCTCATCCGGATCGTTAAAGCCACTTACCAACCACAACAAATTCAATAGGAAAAGTAGGCGGAGGTGTCTTGAAGGAAAATTCAGGGCCATGCCCACCACATCTATAGTAATAAGTCGTTCCTGGCTCCAAGGGCCCAATCTTAACATGATGTATCTTACCGGAGCTGTAAAAGAAGTAATGATATGAGGTTTGCTCTCCTACGGCCATTGCATTATATCTACCGGAAACCTTCCCATATTCTACCTTCGACGGCACGTCTTTATCCTCTGTAATCCATGTAATTCTCATCTGATCTTTGCCTACAAGAGAAATATGTACCTACAATAATTGACACAAACACAATACATGTAAAATGAGGATATGTGGTTTTTATTGTCGAAATAAATGGATAAGAAAATAGTGGTTTCAAAAAGACCTGTTGAGGGTCGGATTTGGACCGGTGATGTGGAGTGACGATAACCTTTCCAGGAGGCTGTCGGATATAATCGCTTTGCAAGGCGAGCGAGGTTTGAAAAGGGAATGGAGAGAAGAAGAGGATTGTTAAAAGGACAGGAAAGAAATGATTCTGCCATAATTTCTCCATCTTTAGCTGTTCATTAGCTGATGAAGGTACGAAGTACGTGAACAGGCTTGGAGGTTTAAAACAAGAAGGGACCCTAGGTTGAAATTTGAAAAAATGTAAACAATTAGATTGCAATGGCGTCAAGCAAGTCAATTGGAATATTGTTGGATATGCTTGCAGCAATGACCACATATTTTTGAGAGAAAACAAAAAGAAGGTTAATTAAACCCTCCCTCTCTGTATATATGCACCGCCTTCTTTCCTATGCAGCTTCTTTTGCCTCCCAAATTTGCTTGAGAGAATGAAAGTCAGAAAGAAACGAAGGAAAAGATTTCCTTTTAAAATGATAAGATAAATGAAGTTCTGATTATTTTTGTTGTATCAATATTTTGTTTTCTTTAAAACAAAGTAACCAATTATTTCTGGACGTATACCGCCCAATCATTAAAGTCACTGGAAAGATTTTTCCTAGTTAGAATAAGACGCTTTGTCTCCACGAGAGTAAGGCTGATAATTTTGGATCTACCATCCATATATTCTAGTAATTCACTGTTGAAGTTACATACCCAAAGATCCTTCAAATCTATATATTACGGTAAATAAATTGCAACAACTGGAGAATCTTGTATCAGGGTTTTTTTTCTGACTTTGCCAGCTAGCCTAGGACTGCACCGATGAAAGCCAAACCAATCACTAATCAATGATGATAATAATGTTATCAGTTCCTAAGTTTTCGGAGATGATAAAAATTTCATTGATTCTTAATTCGAGTTATTACCCATTGTCGAATTCTGACCAGCTTAATCACATGTTTCAGAGCATAAGAATCTTGGAACTGAAAATCGAACTTAATCATCCTCACAAGTAACTACTGGAATATGCTAAGCATCTGCTTGCAATATAAGCGGGATAAAAGATCTGCTTCCAATTATCCGACATTGGACCACTTATTTGTAGATTTTTTTTTTTGAGAAAGTTGTCATCGAATAATTGGTTTCATCAATTGTACAAGCTGGGATTTTAGGTCTAATCCAAGGAACTTGTGGCCATTGGCCTCATCGATTTAGTTGACCCGTGATGAACTAATATTCAAATAAAATAAAACAATCATTAAAAGCAAGAGATGATGTTCCTTACGAAAAAGATGAACTTGGGAGACTTTAGAGGGCAAATGAAGAGATTTTCAAAAATGATTGACGTGGCAAGATGTAGGTATGGGAACCTAACTGTTTGACCTGAATGAAGAGTCATTATCAATTTTTTTTTTAATTTAGATGCAATTGATTATCTAATTGAATATATTTTTTAATGAAATTCTAAACTTGATTTAAGTTTATTAAAAAAATGAATTTTGATTTACAAAATTAAATTAAAAATTGAGAGTACAACACCCTTGCGACAGTTTAAAGAACAATATTAATTAATATCTATGCTTTGGTGGAATTTAAAAATATTTTCTCATTTAAAAAACTTTAAAAAAAATTTGTTTCTACAGTTTTCCTTAAAAATCTTATCAACCGGGGTTTTCATTTATGAACAAAATTAACAGATTTTGTATATGGTGCAAGCATGAAATGAATGACACAATTTTTGAATTTTATTAAATAGGCCGAAATGAACATATTTGTGGGGGAAATTCTCCCAACACCACTTTTTGATTCCTCTCAACCTACGCTTTTTATCTAATCAGATTAGATTTTTCAAAATCACTCCCTATATATTTTCCTAGATTTATAAAAAAAAAAAGGAAAGGCCTAAAATGCCCAAAAATTCACCAAGCCAACCTCAGTTTCTTCTTTCTTTTCACCTCCTCTTCTTTTTCTATGGATTAAAACCCTAAAAATCTTCTAATTTTCTCAATTGTTTTGGGTTGTTTTGTATTTTTGATGAATTTTACTTATATATACAGCAATGAGCGTGTAGAATTGAAATTAATGGAGTTGAGTTGGTATTCTAGTTGAGCTAGTAAATCATAGGACCTAGGCTTTTCGTCACGCAAAGTCATCAGAGTCCAACGATGTATAATTCCTTGCAGCCTAAAAACTACCAGCTGGTCGCTACATAAAAGTTTTGTTAAAAAAAATTGCTAAAATTGTTAATCACTATAAAAAATAGAACTCTTAATTAAGTGTCTACCAACTCTATAGGTAAAGACTTCAGTTTCGCGTTCTGTAGTAATTTGAACTTTCAAATAGAATTTATTTTGGATTAAAAAATTTTAATCTGTTTACCACTCTAGACGCTAAAACTAATGTAAGCAAAATATGTACTTCCAGAGAAGTCAAGGTACAAGATTAATTGCTCACTGATATCAAACTTAAAAAAGTAATAACAATTGCAAGTGATATACATGCATAGGGAAATTAGCATGATTAAATGAGTATAATTATCATCAAATTAAGCAAATCGATGAGATGAATACTTGGTTAATATGTTAGGCAGGGCAACGAGTCCCCGCAACTACCTATTATACTTTTGGGGCACGAAACAAAGCTAACCAGATTAGGCTCCATTAATATTTTAAGGAAAAAAAGAAAATAATATGATTATTTAAGGCAGGTTGAGTATTGTTTCCGGCATATAATGATTATGGATAATGTTACTTTCCGTACATGATTAAGTTAAGATTATATAAGAAAGAGAGTGACTTTAGCGGGTTTCATGTAAAATTACATTAGAAAAAAGGAAAACGAAAATTTACATACCAAATGAAATTAGAAATTTCTATAATTTCCCAAGCATTACTCCCTTCTTCTGGACAGCAATTTTGACACCGAAAGATAGGAGAGCAATGTGTTTCAGCTTGGAAACACTCAATCTAGTCTTATTGTTAAAAACTTGTCTTTGAGCTCTATGTGATTTGGATTGAAATAATAAAGCCGTGAGCGATTTCTCTTTCAATAATTCAACTTATTTCCTTGGTTTAGCAACTAATTTTATGTTTTCAATCAATCCAAATCTCAAATTTCCCTTTGTATCACATTTTAAATGGTAATTCAGGAACTTCTGACAATGCTTTGAAAACAAGTTAAACAGTCCCATTACAACTCTATCATCAGACTATTGAAGATTGTGTTATTCAAAAGGGATTAACCAAACCCAATACCCAATTTCAGCCCCTTCAAAGTCAACTTCATGTTTAATTAGGCGAATTAAACACACTAGGAAGTGCAAGAAAATGCTAGGTAGTACATATGGCCAAATTAACTTAGAAAAGGATTTTGAGGTACACTAACAATGGAAAAGTCAAGAGAAAATTTTATAGAAAACAACTCCTAATAAGTAGTTATACATAGTTCCTTACATTTACCTAGGTAAATCAAGTAAAGATATATACAAGCAAGTAAAAGAAAAAAAACTGTTATGAAATAAATCTAAAATAATAACTATAAGAAAAATATAAGAGAAAGTATTTAGATGGAAAGAAAGTATTTAGGGGAAGAGAAGAAATCTTATTAAAGTGTGTATACAAATGAACTAAGGAGGCCTATTTATAGGCAAATAACCCTTTTACAAAATAAAGATAACACTTAGAGATTAGATGGATTACAACAATCCTAATAGGCCTTTGAATGTTTTTTGTACTGAGAATAGGCAAATAACACAATGCAAATAACAAATAACACGGTTATAGGCAAATAACCGTGACATAATAGATATGCACACATAAATTCATAATAGCCCTTTGAATGTTTATTGTACTGAGAATAGGCCTCGTTAAAATCTTACTAAGAAAAAACTTCATGAAAAAATATCTAAGTAAAAAAAATAGTATATAATTCTTTTCAAGAATATATTTTTAAAATAATGTCTCATTAAAAATCTTACTAAGAAAAACTTAATGAGAAAACCTTGATGAAGGAAAAAAGTACAATGCATAGTTTACTCTCCTTGATGATTGTATTATTTAAGATATTTACAATGACACATTTAAATATTTTTTACTAATTTTTTCAAATGTTACAGTAAGAAGGACTTTGGTAAATAAATCTACTAAATTGTTACTTGAACGAATTTGTTGAACACTAATATCACTTTTCTCATGGAGATCAAGAGCGAAAAGAATTTTTTATGAAATATATTTTGTTGATTGCCTTTAATGTATCATTTCTTTAACTGAGCTATGCAAACGGTATTATCTTCATGTAACATTGTTGGAATTTCCTTCTTTGTTAATAAGTCACACGTTTCTTAAATATGTTGAGTTATAGATTTTAACCAAATATATTTACGACTTACCTCATGAATTTTTAAAATTTTTACAAGGTTAAAAGAAGTAGCAATTATAGTTTATTTTACAAAATGTCATGAAATAGCTGTACCTTCATATGTGAGAAAGTAACTTATTTAGGATCAAACTTTATGTAGATAAGATAAATAGCATGCATCCGTATAATCAATTAAATCTGATTTTCATTACCTCTGAGTAATATAAGCCCATGTCCATTATTTTATGAAGATATCGAAGCATATATTTAATTCAATTCCAATATCTTCGAGTTAGAAAAAAATTATATCTTGCTAATAAATTTATAGTAAATAATATATTATGTCATGCATTGCTAGTAAGATATATTATTGCTCCGATTGTATTAAGATATAACACTTTAAGACTAGAAAATTCTTTATCATCCTCATGAGGTCAAAAATGTTCCTTTTTCACATCTAATAATCTTACAACTATTGGTGAATTTAATAAATGTGTTTTATATAGAATTGTCTTAGTACTTTTGTTATATAATTTGATTAAGAGACAAAAATTTTATTTGTTAAGTGCTTAATCTGAAGACCCAAACAAACGTTATTTTTTCAAGATTTTTCATCTTAAATTTTTTCTTTAAGTAATTCATAGCTTTTGATAACTCTTCAAGAATTCGAATAATATTTATGTCATCAATATAATAAGCAATTATGACAAATTCAGATCTAAATATTATTTTTATAAAAACACATGGGCATATAAGATCATTTTTATAGCATTCTTTTAACAAATATTCAATAAGATGATTATACCACATGCATCTGGATTGCTTGTAATCCATATAAATATTTATTTAATTTGATCAAATAAATTTCTTAGGAATTGTGTGCTTCAAGCAACTTAAATTATTCAGAGATTTTCATATAGATATCGATATCAAGTTAGTCATATAAATAGGTTATAGCTATATTAATTAAATGCATTGCAATCTTCTCATGTATTGTAAGACTAATTAAATATAAAAATGTAATTGAATCCACCACAAAAAAAATGTCTTTTCATAATCAATATTAGGTCTTTGGGTAAAATCTTTTACAACAAGTCATGTTTTATCTCTAACAATCTTATTTTTTTCATTTGATTTTCATGTAAATACCCATTTATATCCCACTGGTTTTACACAATTTGTTGTATTGATTATAGGTCTAAAAATTTCATGTTTTACAAGTAAATTCAATTCTGCCTTAATTGTATGGATCCACATTGGCCAATCATTTCTATATCTACATTCTTCAATAGATGTAGGTTCAAGATCTTTATTTTTATTCCATAATATTGGATGCTACATTATATACAAAAATATCATTGACGTTTATTTATTTTGGTTCTATCTTTTCCCATCATGATATAATTTATTGAGATTTTTACATTTTCAATGATTTTAGATACTTGAATTTTTTCTGAAATTTTATTAATTATGTCAGGAGTTTCTTTTGAAGTTTATATTTCTTCTTTCTAACCATCTTGTATATTTGTTTCTTTTCTTTTTTTGAGAATTTTATCTTTAGAATCGATTAGTTTCTTACACTTTTAACATGCTTTGTCCTACAAGGATATCAATTTTAATAACAACATTTGCAACCGATATATGAGATTTAGTTATTCACTTTAGATTAATAAATGGGTCTGACAACTGATTTACTATATTTTACTAATGAATTATCTTTTAAAATTCAAGTTCACTTTGATTTGTGTAAGGATCAAAATTAAATAATGATAATGCATTTCAAGAAATTTCTTTTTCCAACTACTTATTTTCTTTCCCTAATATTGAAAAATCTATTTCATTAAAATAACAATCGGCAAACCTCACCAAAAATAAATTTCCTATTAATGATTCTAAATTTAATTATAGATAGAGATTTGTATCCACTATATTCCTAACCTCCTTTGAGGATCCATGTTTGTGCATTATGGTAGAGCAATTGAAACATATACCGCATATCAAAAAATTATTCGATGAGAATGTATACAAATGCTGCTACATGTAAAATGGCATGCCTCCAAGTAGAAATGGAGAGTTTAGTTTCATAAGCAATGGTCTTGTAATTAGTTGAAAGTGTTTAATAAACGATTTTGTTAGACCATTTTGTGTATAACCATGAGCAACATATTCTGCAACAGTTATTCTAACTAACTTACAATATTCATTAAAGGCTTCAGTTGTAAATTCACCAGTATCACTAAGACGAATAGTCTTGATTGCATAATCAGGAAAATGTACTTGTAAACAAATGATTAGAGTGAGTAATCTTGCAAATGTTAAATTGTGAGTTAATAATAAGCACACATATGACCATTTAGTTAATGCATCGATTAAAATCATAAAACATTTAAATGGTCCACATAGTGGATGTATGGATCCACATATATCACCTTGAATACTTTTTAAAGATGTAGGGGATTTAGTCCCAAGTTTAGCTAGTGATGACGTTATAATTAATTTGCCTTAAGAGCATGCAACTTATGAGAATTCATGAAACTGAAAATCTTCCAGTTCTTTAATAGATGACCGCATGAATTTTTCATTTTCGTATCATTGTTGATCTAAGATGGCTCAATTGGTCATGCCAAACATTAAAATTATTAGTAAACTTTTAGTTTACTATGGTATAAATTTTAATTACTCTAATATTTGTATAGTACAATCTAGATGAATATCTATATAATGAGAACATATAAAAATATCTTCATGATAAAATTAAACTACAACATAACATCTTGTTTAAGAAATTTAATTTTTGTATATTTTAATCACCAATCACATGATCAATTCCTCTTTTAGGGTGGACAAAAAAAAAACATCATCTAGATGTGTTATATCAATTTGGTCGTAGTTTAAATCATCTTGAATAAATTTTGTTTCGATATTTTTTTTTCTTTTAGCTGTCAGTAATGCTTGATGAAGCTCAATAAGATGTTTCGACGAATGACAGGTACGTGACCAATGACCTTTCATGCCACATTAATGACAAACATTTTCTATATTCATTTTATTTTGTTCACTCTTGTCTTTTTCTTATATCTCTTCACTACTCATTCATTTTTGGTGGGTAAAGGTATTCATCCATTTCTAGTAGGTAAAAGTATACATCCATTTGGGTAAAAGTATTTATCCACGTTTGAGGAATAAATGTATTCATCCACTTTTGGGAAGTAAATGTATTTATCCATTTTTTGTAGGTAAAGATATATATTCACTTCTAGTGAGTAAAGGTATACATTTACTTCTAGTGGGTAAAATTATCCATTCATTTTTTGTATGTAAAGGTATCCTTTCATTTTTTGTGCGTAAAGGTATCTATTCACTTCTAGTGGTTAAATGTGCTTTTAAAATAATGATTAGTGTAACCACCATTATTGCAATAGCTATAACAACCTTTTCCACATCCTGCATAACCATAATTATTAAATTATATCATATTCACTTTAAGAAATGGAAAAAGTTCATGGCTTTTCATTAGTAGCTCGTTATTTTGCTCAACTACAAAATGGCATAAAATAAAAAATAAAACGTGTTTTAGATTATCCAAAATATATTATTTTTCTCCAGTTACAAACATAGATATCATACAAAGTCATTTTCATATGTTTAATTCAAAATATCTTATGCAAAATCTCATGGTATCAAAGATAGATTTACATATGTTGAGTAAAATAATAGTCGAAATTCAACACAAAAAATCATATATTGAGAAAGTCATATTCCAAAACTAGAACAAAGATATAATATATATGTATATATATATTTTCATGCTCAACTTGATTTACTAAATTTAAGAGACAAAATATAATAAATACTACATGATAGCAAAATTCACATTAAAGCCAATTTCATGGAATGAAATCACCAAAAAAAAATTAAGTTACTTACTTGATTTGTTAGAACAAAAATAAAAGACCAACCATTAAAATCCTTTTAAAATGGAAAGAAATGGAACTTTGACTTTAAGATGATGATGAAAACTAAATGATACCAAAACTTAAGAAATTAAAGAATTGTATTGATAATGTATTGTAGAATATTGAGAAAAGTATTAATAAAGTGAGAGACTTATTTATAAACTAATAACCCTATTTACATAGAATTTACAAAATAAAGATAATGTTAAGAGATTTGATTTAGATAGATTAAATATATAATTAAATATAAAAGTTTAAATTAAATTACAATATTATGTCTAGCCTATTGGGTTGTTTGACTTATCTAAACCACGTAATTTAATCTAAACTCTTAAAATATAATATAATAAATATTTACACATATATTCATAACATATACTATCTTTTCGTTTAGTACTTTTTAAGTATGTCTCTTTTATTTGGATTAAAAAAGTACGTAAAGGGTGTTATGCATTTTAACATTTTAGGAAAGTTCTGAATGGCTTGGGCAAATGCTGAGAAAGCTACCAAAATGAGACAGCTAACAAACCAGAATCCAAGAAAATTTTGAAGACCCTTAAGCTGTCATGTTGAGAAGGGCGTTACGAGAAGTCAAGAAGTGCAGAATGGAGAAAATATATTCCAAAAATAAGGAAAATTTTCATAAATAATTTAACCCTGAATAGGGATTGGGGCCACCCCTGAATCACTGAGTAGGCCTTAAAAACCCAGAAATAGGAAAAGCCTGGTCACGCTATGGTGTCATATTAAATAACCACCGGAAACATGGACAAAGCATTGCAAAAAACCAAGCCAATGAAAAAATAGGAAAAGAAAATGAAGAAAGTACCAAATATAAAATAAAAAATTCCATACTTGGAAATGTTAAATATCAATTATTTCCATATATGCCAAGAATATTCCTATTGTACACGTGTCCTACCTTTCTTGTCCCATGTGTCTATCACTCCTTTTTTTTAAACTTCCGATGTCGTCTTCTAATCTCGTGTTATGTTATATAATGCCAACAGACAGCTACAAATTGTTTGCAACGTCCAATTACCAATTCATACGAGGAAACACACTTGGAAAAAAAAAAAAGAAGAAACCTAAGTTCAAATTCTTACTATTGGCTTTCTTGGCATCTCTTCACATGCGAGCCTGCCTTCCTCCTCCTTCTTCTTATTCTTCTTCATCGTCTTGTTCTTGGTTTCTTTTGACTGTTTAGCTTTAGTTGTCATGGCTGTTAATAAGGGGCCGTTTCTGGTTTTTATATTAGCCACAGCCTTTGCCGGATTCATTGGCTGCGCTGTTTCCTATGACCGTCCTCTTGCTCGCAAGGACATTTCCATGCCTCAACCAAAAGAGCTTTCCCCCACGTCTCCTCAGCAGGTAATTATGTTGAATTTTGATGCCAATTTGATATCTTCTTTCACTTTGTTTCACTGAATTTCCGTTTTCTTCTTTGCGTATAAGTTTGTTAAGGCTTTGCATGGTGGATTACGGTAAGGCCGAGAGATTGCTCATTTTGTTGATGTGCTTGGAGAACGAAGATGAGAAAACTTGGATAATTAAACTATATATCAATCCTGCTAATTATCTCTTTTCTCTAGGTTTTTTCCTTCTTCAGTTTTTCCAATTTCGTAACGTAGGAGCGAAATTTATGGGGTGCAATGGCGTGAAAAATGTAACCTACCAATCTCATACTGAATACTTTGTATCGACTAGGCCTTTCTCCTCCGGGTTCCAACCAATTATGGTATCAGATAGCAATTATTTCGAGTTTCGGTTGACTAACCAAGCGGAGAATCCGAAGAGGATTTTTAGTCCCTGGGGACTTTAGATATCATGTTAACGAGAGAAAATAGTTTGATAATTTGATTTTCCTGTGAGGAATGTTGGAATAATGCAAGGTTGGAACTTGGAATTGAGTGGGCATAGTCCGTGGAGTTAGGTTCAGGATCCCGTTAATTGGATCATCAAATTTGCATCATTTCTCAGTTCTCATCAAACCCACCAAAACATAAAGTTCCATGTGAAATCTTAGTTGGACCATAAATTTTCAATGGTGGTTTTCTTGCTATCTTTAAATTGTTTGATAATGAAATTAAAGGGGACAACTTAGAGCTCGTTAAGTCAAAGTGGTTGGCCAGAGTCATTATAACTGGTTTTGCTATAATTTAGACTAAATTTAGATGTTTCTTGGGCCGCTGGAGTTAATGGCAGGGATGTTTTTGTTGATTAAATGACATCTTTGGATTGGATTCGCTCATTGTAAGTTGTCACTTCTCGACCTCCTCTCCATGAATATTTCATGCCATCTTCTGTCATCACTTAATATATAGACAGAGACAGCTACTAGCATGTCACAGTCACCAATTCTGTTTTGTTTTCTTTTCTTTTTGCCCCTTTTTACATATGCATCCGTTCGCACCTTCCCCCAAAATTAGGGGGAGAAAAATCCCCAAATCATTGCCCAGTTCTATTCATTGTGACAGAACTATTTTTCTAAACCAAAAAAGCAAAAAAAAAAATGACTACTTATGCGCATCAAATAATTATTAAATTTTGTTGGAGATCAAATCTTTCATATATATATATATACTTGTTTCAATTTAATTTATAGGGGAAAAAGAATCTATATACATCAATAAAATTCATATGAAGATGGGAGCATGTTCTCTTAGCTAGCCGGCTTTATTTCTGGTTTTTTTTTTCTTTTAACTTGTAGCGCCATAACACTGTATTTATTTAAATTGACACCAGGGAACTTCCTTTTGAACAGCAACTCATTTCCCTCCTCTACGTTGATTGTTATTCAACGAATTTTTTTTTAAACGAAATTTTGCTGTTGCAGGTGCATGTATCTGCAGTTGGTCCAGATGGAATGAGGATATCTTGGATTACCGAAAGCTCAGCTCCAGCAATAGTAGAGTATGGTACATCTCCAGCGGCGTATTCGGAATCTGCAACTGGAAGTACATCTTCCTATGATTACCTTGTATATAAATCTGGTGAAATTCATGATGTAGTCATTGGTCCGTTGAATCCGAACACAGTCTATTACTACCGTTTGAGCTCGGATTCAAGCCGTGAGTTCAGCCTCAAAACCCCTCCAGCTGACTTTCCAATTAAATTCGCTGTTGTAGGTATGTAACGGTTCAATACAAAGACTAAGTTTGTCAGGTATTTATATATTTATTAAAGAAACGTTGTGGGAAACAGAACCCTGAATTTATTTATCTCTACATGTATACAGGTGATCTTGGCCAGACAGGGTGGACAAACACAACTCTCGCACACATAGGACAATCAAATTACGACATGTTGCTACTGCCAGGGGACTTGGCTTACGCTGACTTTTTACAACCTCTTTGGGACTCATTTGGGCGCCTGGTGGAGCCACTGGCTAGCCAACGGCCCTGGATGGTCACACAAGGGAACCACGAAGTCGAAAAGATCCCCATCGTCCACTCCACACCCTTCACAGCCTACAATGCAAGATGGCACATGCCATTTGAGGAAAGCGGTTCCAATTCCAACTTGTATTATTCCTTCGATGTTACCGGGGTCCATGTTATCATGCTGGGCTCTTACACAGATTTTGATCCTGATTCGGATCAATTCAAGTGGCTACAAGCTGATTTGAGTAAGATTGACAGGCGAAAAACTCCATGGGTTGTGGCGATTATCCATGCGCCCTGGTACAATAGCAATAGTGCTCATCAAGGGGAGCCTGAATCAGATCTCATGAAGGAAAGCATGGAAGGATTACTTTACAATGCTGGGGTCGATATTGTTTTTGCTGGGCATGTACATGCTTATGAGCGCTTTGTAAGCCTCCTTTTCCTTTATCATCTATCATCATCTTCATTTTTTGTAGTTTTCATTAGTTGGGTGAGTACTTATTCTCTTGTTTCTTTGCCCATTTCAATGTCAAGACTCGTGTTTACAATGGAAAAGCTGATGATTGCGGTCCGGTGCATATCACAATTGGGGACGGTGGCAACCGCGAAGGTCTAGCTAGCAAGTGAGTCGCTTTCCAAAGATAAAACAGATTTTTTCTCCTAGCGCCTCCTATAAAATGTGAATGCTTGTCATTCTCAAATCCAGCTAATCGAATCTAAAATGGTCAAGGCATTGTTAAAATTTAAAATTGGTTGTTACATCTCAAATACAAATTTATGACTTTTTAATGTATGATCTGAAGCGTCATCATCAAACGAATTACACACATGAATTTTAAAATTTTATCATATATATAGACATAAGAACTCAAATCTTTTACAATAGTATTTTATTCACCTCTGACAGAATTAGACAGAAATCATCGCAATCAGAGTAAATTTGTTGCTATTGCAATCTAAAAGTTTCCATCAATCTTGTTCAGGTTTATGGATCCGACGCCTGAAATATCCATGTTCAGGGAAGCCAGCTTCGGGCACGGACAACTTGAGGTGTTGAACGCAACCCATGCAGTCTGGAAATGGCATAGGAACGACAATGATGTTTCAGTTGTTGCTGACACATTTTGGCTTAGAAGCCTCTCATCTGATCCTGCTTGTAAAGTGTAAAATATTTTAAGGATTTATTTATCCATCAATACTGAGGCTTAATTAAGGCAGATCCCGAAAAGAAAGAAAATGTGGAATTGTACGGCAATATTGTAATCAAAACACAATAATGCAGATGGAAACATGAATAGGAAATTGTTTCTATATAGTGTATTTGTTGAAAAAATTATTCTATACATTGGTTGTATTTAAAACGGGTTTATATGCTTAAATGCTTATTTAGTTATAAATAATGAAAACAACTCATTGTAATTATTTTATTAATAGGTAATTTGTCAATTATATCATACAAGTACTTTTGTAAAGTTTAAAAAATTCTAAAAATTGATAAACCTTATTATTTACTAGATAGATCTCAATTCCTAAGTTAAAAATGACCTAATATTTAAATAAAATTTCTAACTTATTTAGAAAAATTTAAATAAGTCTTTATATTTTTATTACGTTCAATCAAGCTTTTATATTTTTATTTTGAGTCAAATAAGTTTTTATATTTTATTTTAAGTCAAATAAACCCTTATGATTAATGATTGATTTAATCAAAATATCATTTGTCATTTTATACTATGTGATGTTGATGTGACATATTAACACATCATAATTGATGATAATGTGATATATTAATTTAGTATAATGACGTGATCACGTGACTTTTCTACTCCTCATGTCAATGTCATTTCAATGCTATGTTAATATAAATGACAAGTGACATTTTGACCAATGACAATTAATCAATCATTAGTCCTAAGGGTTTATTTGATCCAAAATAACAGTATAAGGACTTGATTGAATGCAATAAAAGAATAAAAACTTATTTGAATTTTTTTGAATAGTTTAGAGGTTTTTAAGGCACAATATCTAAAAAACTCTTAAAGTATTTACGAAAATTCAAAAAAAAAATTTTGTATTTAATCAATTTTTTATATTTTTATTTTGGATCATATAAGCTCATGCCATTAACTAGGGGTGGACCTACCTTCATAGTAGTGGTGTCACATGGCACCACTCATTTACACATTTACAAAAAAATTTACTTGTAAGGAATCCATTAATTTTTTTATAATTTTGTAAGGAGTGGGGTCAAAGACTCCAAGTCAAAGTAATTTATCAAAAGTAATTTACTGTATATTAACATTTAAATACTACATGAAAAGACAAAAAAAAACTTCCTTCTATATTTTAATATTTCATTAAAAAAGTCAAAACTTAAACTACTCTACTTCTCCAAAAATTCAAGTCCTACCTTTGAGACTTGTAATGACGCTTCCTCTTTTCGATTATTGGTTATGTTTTTCACTCTCTCAAAATAGCTCATTTAGGTTTTAATTGTAAGTAATTTTCAACACAAATTAAGTTTTTAAATACTTCATGTTTAAATTTTTTTGATTAATTTGATAGTTTGGATTCATAATTATAATTTAGCTAATAGAAAATAGTATTGCATATTAAATTATATCTTGAAATTATGAGTTTTTTTTTATTTTGTAGATATATTGTTTGATTTGATATTTGTATTTAATTTTATATAGTTTGTGGATACGTATATGTAGTTTTAATTAATAAATAGAAAATTGTCATATTATTAGTTGATGAACTTGATAATTTGCTATGTAAGATCATATTTAATTTAATTCTAATATTTGAGTTTATGCTAATGAGTAATAATTTTTAACAAGTTTTAATAATTTTAGACAAATAAGCTAGGGAGGATCTTTTAAAAAAATGAAAATTGTCTCATAAAACTCAAATCTTGAACAACAACAACAAAATTCTTCTAATGATGGTACTTAATAATCTTATTGAGAAAAATAATTTTTAAATATCATCTTAATAATTAGGATGAAATTAGTGATTAATGGATGAACGGTTTCCTAGTGACATATATTGAAAAAGATGTATTTGATAGTGTTTCTATTGACACTATGATGCAATGTTCTCAAAATATGAAAAATTACTGTAGACTAAAGTTGTTTTAGATATTTTTACTTTAAAGTATCAAATAAACGTATTAAATTTACATTTTCTTTAATTTAATATTAAAACTTTTAATATATGAATTTAAAATTTTTATATTTTCAATTATTATTATTATTATGATACCATTTAGAAAATTCTCTAGATCCGCTCTTGTGATTAATAGTTGCCAATTTATGTCATAAGGTGCTAATGTAACATGTAGATGTTGACATGTTATGGTTATGCTTATATGATATGATAACATAATTACGTGACATTTTCACCTTTAACATCTAGACCATGTGAGTGTAAAATTGAAAAGTGATGTTTTGACTAATGACAATTGATGTTTTGACTAATGACAATTGATGTTAGTTATAATAACTTATTTGATCTAAAATAAAAATATAAGGATTTGATTGAACGAAATAAAAAAATAATGATTTATTTGAATTTTTGCAAATAATTTAAAGACTTTTTAAAATATTTTGTCAAATATCAATTCCATTGCTACTAGCAAAACATATATTTAAGGGTAAAATACCTAACCCTCATAAGTTTTAGTAATAATTTCTTATGGGTCTATTAGTATTCAAAATGTACAATTCGTTTCAAACGTGTAAACAGCTTTAATGAGCAAACATGAAATATCTAACATACCCTTATTTTTTTCCATTTTTTTCTTTTTTTTTTCAGGTAGACTAGTAGTACTCAGTTATGCCAATCGACCACCCGACAACCAAATTTGACACTCTCTAGTTAGATCCAACCCGAGAGCACCCAATCGTGCTAAGCAATCCCAGATTTAGCACTCACGGGCCAAATCTGGCCACAGGATTGCCAGACTTGGTGCTCCTTCACACTGGATGACGCTCCTTAGTGTTGCCAGATTTGGCCACGAAAGTATTAAATTCGACATTCTCACAATTGAATTTAGTTGCGAAACGTTTGATTCGACAATCTAGTGGCCAGATCCAATCAAAAAACGCTCAATTGACACTTGCCATGCCGTCCACCATCGCTATCCGTGATGGATAAAATTTAGTTAGAGAAGGAAAGAGAATGCTTGGGTATAAAGAGAAAGAAATTGTAAAAATGAAGAAATCATATTTTATATATTAATAATTTTTAAATTTAATGAAAGGTAAAATTATCTTAAAAATATTATCATGTCGCCAAAGTAATGGAAACAATGATAGTTGACTAACTGCAGGACTTATGTGTTTAGTGCAAAACATTCTTTTGGCGTAGACTATCCATTTCGAATACTAATAGACTCACGTAAAATTATGACCAAAACTTAAGAGATCAAGGTATTTTACCTTATATTTAATGATTCAAAATTAATTAAATTTAGAGCTCAATTAAAGCGTTAAGGCCATCAATTCATTATGAATAGTCGTAATCAAATGTTAAAAGATAAGTAAATAAGGTCATATGTAGTTGTGTTTCTTTATAAGATAACAAAAAGCGTTAGCTTTTCATTTCTAAAATCAAAATGTTAAATTACTCATAAAAAATTTATATTTTAAAATTTTATTATTTTTGTATCGTTTATAAGCATGGGTGGACTTAAAAAATTTTTTGAGTAGTGTCATAGCTAAAGCGAAGTTTTCCTGGATGAGTTGTTTTTAGAGAATGAAAAACGCAATCAAGGATTGAAAAGAGGAAGCATCATTGTAGGTCTCAAGAGTAGGACTTGAATTTTGAAAAATGAGGGTAATTTAGATTTTAATTTTTTAATAAAATTTTAAATTATAGAAGAAATTTTTGTATCTTTCCATTTAGTGTTTAAATATTTACTTTTTGATTTAGGGTTTTTGACCCCGCTTTTTATAAAATTGTAAAAAAATTAATGGATTCATTAATATTATTAACTAAAAAAAACTCTAATATAAGTAATATGACCACATAAAAATTTTGGCATTTTAGTTAATGAGTGGTGTCATATGACACCACTTCTCTTCATGGAGGTCTGCCCAGGTTTATAAGTGTGGACAAAATAATATTTTTCCTTTTAAAACTACCTTGGACATTAGAAATACTAGTCCTTGGGACATCCACTGCTGACGAAATAAACACTTTTATTGTTTTAGATAAAGGAGAGAAAAGTAGGAATAACTCTACATATAGTTTAGAAATGGAGAAAAAATAAATGTGTAAGTTAAAAAGAGAGGATTTGAATTATATTTTTGAATAAAATCCACTAATATTTTTTACTTTTGAATATAATTACACATAAATTTATTAATTTTTAAAATAAGTACTACTCCTTAAATGAATATTTTTGTTGAATAGATAAATCTTGTCATTAATCAATTGTCAATATTTTTATTAATTTGATAATGTAATAATATTTTTAAAATAATTTAATTTTTTATTAATTTTAAAAATTATTACTATATAAATTATAATTTTTTTTATAAAATTTTTTTTTTCCACCAACTGCTCGTGGCACTCGCCAAGGGGCACCGATCTCACTACCTTCTTGTACTATTTTTTACTTGAAAGGGACGGGCGAATTTATATTGACCCAAGCCCAACCTGAGCCGAAAATGGGTCTGACATGGGCTCGCGGCGTTGAGTTTCAGGCCCACTAATCCGTATTTTCTTAAGCCTTTGTAAAATTACACGAAAAGTTTAAAGAAGAGGACTTTCCATTTTGGGAAGTAGAGGAAGAAAATGCAGGCCGTCCGATCTGGAATTCGAGGTCTCCGATCATCTCGAAGATTCTTGAATGTAACATCCGCTTCACCGTCGACTCAGCGACGGCGAAAGGAGCAATAATAAGCGGAGCTAGGGTATTTTCCCAATCAGCAATAGGGTATTCCCCAAATTCCTTGGAGAAACAGTCACGTCTCGAGTCCTTGATCTTCTCCGATCCATTTCTTTGATTGATGCCTCTAAGGTACTCTTCATTTTAACCTTTTTCGTTATTTCACGGTTAGCCAATAAATAGTATTTTTTTTCTTTATTATTGGCATAGAAATTGAGGCATTTTATAATGTTGCTTATCTTTATTGTTCTGAAGTTAATTATAGCAACTAGAGAGATGGAAAAAAACTCTGCTTTTTTATTTGTTGATTTAGCAAAAACATTTGAAGGTGTTAATTTGAATTTGTACTAAGTAATTATTTAAGATATTTGGTTTTATTCTTGGTATCTTTGATATCAATGTGAACATTTGAACACTAAAATGGAAGAAATTTGGTTGTTGTGCTAGTTGTCAGATGAATTCTTTAGTGAACCAATGCTATTGGGAAATCTAGGTTCATTTCTTTTTAGCTACCCTCGGTTTGAATTTGATGCATTTCTTTGTAAATTTAGTGGCAAATTTGAGGAATAAGCCTTTGGTGTTATGTTGGTGTTTTTGCCTTTCAGGCCTTGTTGGGTGTCATGCAACCTAATTGTATTTTTAGGAAAATTCAATTCTTTTGCTCCAGGCTGCATGACAACCCTTGTAATAGCGAGTTTGAAAAATGACTATGTATGCTAAGTTTCTAATATATGATTCGAGCTCTGAGCTAGCCTCTATCATCTAAAAGTAGTGAAATGGCCTCATAGTTTTAGCTATATTCTTAGTTATAACTAGAGCATGATTGCTTTTCGTTAAGTTGCCATATGTACAATGTTAGTGTTTTTTTTTTTGGGGTAAAATATACTAACCCCTTAAGTTTTAGCCATAATTCCACTTAGATCCTTTAGTATTCGAAATGGACCATCCATCCTAAAAATATCTTTCGCTGGATATGTAAATCCAGCCATTAGTCAACAGTTAATATTTCCATTAATTTGATGACATGTAATATTTCTTAGACAATTCTACCTTGAATTAATTTTCAAAATTACCAAATTATATAAACTATAATTTTTCATTTTTAATTTTTTTCTCTTCCATTCAAAAAAAAAAAATTCTCTTTACCCTATCTCATGCCGGCCGACCACCCCCCAGCCGGATTTGGTGCTCCCCCAATGGAGCACTGATCTGGTGCTCCCCAAGGGAGCCTCAATCTTGTGTTCTCCAGGGGAGCACGGCCAGATTGCGCTCCCTTGGGGAGATCCAACCAGATCCGGTATTCCACAGCTAGATCCGGCTATGGGATTGATGGGTGTAAGGCAGTGCCGCCGGCCGGCCTGAGAGAAAGGAAAATAGTAAAAAAGAGTGAAGAAAGAAGATGGGTATTTTAGACATTTCATGTTTATCCGTTAACGCTGTTTATTGGTTTGGAGAGGATTGTACATGTCGGAAACTAATTATGAGCAAAACTTAAGGGGTTAGTGTATTTTTTTTTCATTTAAGTGTAGCAGTTATTGAATCTGTTTCGCCTTCACGATCTGTTCAAGTCACTCAGCTTATAATGATAATTATAAATTAGTCTCTGCTTTCGGAGCCAGCATGGCCAAAATTTTCCCAACATGCCATCACTCCTGATAATTCTTGTATTCTTGGGAGACTCTCTAGACATATGTAAACCATGACTAGGGCAGTTGTTTTGGATCACAAACCAATCCAACACATCCTTGGGCTTCTCTGTGTTTGTCGAGGAATTAACTGTAAGCTGGACTTAGGACCTCTCTTTATGTTTCATCCAAGTAGGTTTCACAGCTTTGATCAAGTTCATCTCCAAAATCTCCCTAGCATATTGAGATTGTCGAAGGCCATCAATTGCTCTTGTATTAGGATTGAGAACGCTGATACCTTGTAAGTGAATAGTTGTTTCCAAATGCCTAAACCCATTGCAGATAAGCATCCAAAGTTGTCACTGTTCTTCAAGTTCTAGCCAATCTCTCTCTTAGGGTTGGTTATCACCCTACAAGAACTCTCTTCCTTTTTTTGACTTATAATTAGATTTTCATAGATGCAGCATTTTCCATAAAAGAATTCTCTAATCATGTATGTCCTATCATACTTATTTCTAAAGCATTTTCCAGCTATAGACTAAAAAACTCCAACTGAAAATCTGTAATGTGATATTTCCTGAGGATTTGGTCTCAACAGTTTTACCCGTTTAATGTATCTTTTATTTGTTATCTTCTAGCGTATTGCACACCCCTTTTTGCCCCTTGTTAAGGACCAAAATGGTTTAAGAACAACATTACTTTGCAGGTGAGTGCAACTACAAGTTTTAAGAACGACTTGCAACTGGTGGAAGTAATTATGGCCGTGGAAGAAGAATTCGCTGTTGAGATCCCTGACAATGATGCGCAGAAAATTGCAACTACATGTCTTCTCATGGACTTCATAGCAGCCCATCCACACGCCAAATGGGATCCCTTCCGTGGCTAGATGAAGTCCTGTTGCCAACTTTGTTCTTTCTCCTATCAAAATCCTGTACTAATTTTGCCGTGGGTAATGACAATCGAATTTGCCATGCCTCAAAAAATTGAAGTACTCTCTGTCTTTTGGAATGATAAAGATGGTTATTAATGTCAAATTTGGTTCTGCGGCTAATTATGAGGTGAACCGACTGAATAAATGTTGGTCCTTACTGTAAATGTTGTGGACAAAGCAGAAATGTGCACAGCGGCCAACCTGTCTTATGGATAAAGATCCTTTATTGTGCATCTCTAATGGAAGTATAGGCTGACAAATCCTGACCTGGGTGACCATTATCAAGTTGCCGAATGAAGTTTAATCAATATTCTGTCTTTGGATTTAAATCCTTTTTTTTTTGAATAAGATATATTCATTTACCATTGAGTTAAATGTAGTTTAGTAAAATAAATATTGAACTAAATCCGTAAGTCTAAATACTTGAAAGCCTAGTTGTAGGCTGTGTGAAGAGAGGGAAGAAATGGAGGGGTGCTTTAAATGCTGGTGGTCATGAGTCTCTAAGATTAGAATAATCAAACCCTAGAGCTCACGTGTAGAGCTAGAGATGAGTAGCCAAGCAGGGATTGGAATTATGTGAGATAATTAAATATGGCCTCAGGAAAGTACAAGTTTCAAAGGCTGTCCATGCCTTCATAGAGCCCGTCAAAAGACTTCATGGGAACCAACCATACTAGTAGTTGTAGTTATGTATCCACAGTATCACCAATTCATACAAATTGGAGACCAGCTGCCTAAAAGCCAAATAGCAGCAACAAGTCATGAATGAAACAAGCCCCGTGCCTTCACATATATCTGTTTCTCCATCCTCTTTAACCCAATATTATATGTAGCATAGTTTAATAGAATGGTAAACTTGAGATTGATTTCTTTAATTTTTATGTGTTTGACGGCGAATTTGACAAGTGTAGAGAGGATGAAGCTATAATGATGGGCGTAGAAGAAGAATTCATCCAAAAGGAGATTTGCTTTGTTGATAGGTGAAGTCTTGTCTTGCATCAAAACTTTAATAAAACATATTCTCTTTACATGATTTTATATGTAATGAAATACTTTACTTTATGTTTGATTAAAAGAATAAAAATGTTACCAAACTTTGGTCTTTGGCCTATCCAAATTGTGGGATTCATCAGTAGCTTGCAATAATTTTGCCGAGGGTAATCAACAACGTATTTTTACCATTGCCTCCTAAAATTTAAGCACTAATCTTTTGGATTCATAACGATGTTTTATTAAAGTCAAATTTCATTGCTTTTCTTGTTTCTTTACCTATCATGTCTATTTCCAGATTTTCCTCATTTCTCTTGGTTAGTTCATTTCTGCTCCTTCTCTGCATCTTCCGTGTATCTTATACATATAAAAAATAAAGTACAACAATGTAGGCTGGTCCCACAAATGCTATGGATAAATTAAGAAGCGTTATTGAAGATTGGGTTATGCCAGTTGATATTAATGCTTAGATGAAATCATCCATTTTAACATGAAGGGGTGTGCAAAAAGAGCAAAATTAACCGACTTTTGTACAGGTTAAAGCAGCAATTGGTTTGGGATTGGTCAATTGGACCAACCCTCTTTAATCCTCACTCCCAACACTATTCCGAGTAATGAAAAGGAAATGTTAAATAAAAGATTGAAAAAGAAAATTTGCAAAGGTTGAGCAATTGAAATGGATTTTGTGGGGATCCACCAAACTTGAGGAAGGGGAAAGCAGCAGAGCGGAAAACAGTACCAAAAAAGAAAAATGGCTTTTCCCTTTGCTTTTAAGATGCGAGGAATGAATGACTTTAATGGATTAGTTTAATGAAGATGCGACTCCTGATTCTGAAATGCCCACTCCTACACCTGTGTGAAGGAGAACAAGTTTTGGCTCCCACATTGGGTTGAAAATGGGTGCTTCTTAACACCAAGTGGTCCCCTAAAATCAATCACCCACTCTAAAGTTTAAATTATATGAATGAATGTATAACCCCTATGCTCACGTGTAGGGTTGGATGCACTTGCTAACCATGATAATAATTTTCATCATTAGCCATGCAGGGGGTTGGAATTATGTGAAATCATTAACTATGACCTCAGAAAAGTAGAACATTTTCAAGGACTTGCTATGTTGATGAGGTCATGCCCCATGGGTCTTGCTTAAACTAAACCATTAACTTACAAAAAAAACAGTCCTTCTTCACCTTGGCTCATTTAACTCATAACAATCGCAATTTCTAGATATGTTGTAGATTTTGATTCTTTAATATTCTTATCATGAAATATATTAAATTTTTATATTTATGAATTTTGACAAAATGGTATCCAATATTATAAAAACGGCAAGGGAAAAGAAAATCGTGCATGATGAAAAGGGAAACGAGCCATGATAAAAGATTTGTAGCTTTCACGTGTGTAGGTAAGCATTCAACACTGTCCAAACTGTAGAGTTGCAAAAACTATAGTTAGCTTAGCCTCCCCGACGGGTGAAGTAATCATCTCTCTCTCTTTCCTTTTGTGTTTTTGGGGTAAATCCAGTTGGGGGTGGAGGGAGGGGTCTCAATTGTAGATATACAGGCAATGTAGATGATGATGATGGAGAAGAGTACTCATGAAAGCCCGTTATTGTCTCTCTTTTGAGTCCTGGCCATGCAAATCTCTTAAGCACTGCCATACACATTTATGAAAACAACTCCTAACCTCCCTTTTTAAATCATGATCCCAAATCTCTTTTTATTTAGGGGGTGGGCAGCATTCCAAATTGCTGCAAAAAGTAAAATTTATTTAAGAAGGGGGAGAAGGGTTTTAAAGGATTACAAAGGGGGAAGAGACAATTATTATTGGGGGTTTGCCATCATTGGCTGTTTCAGAAGCAGACTTAAAAACTCTAGCTACACTCACACACTTTAGCCAATTTACTCTGTCTTGAACCTTTGGGCAGACCTCTTTTGTCCCCCTATGCTTATTGGTTGACTACATCATATGGTCTGAATAACAGAGTTGGCTTTCAAACCACCACATGTTGCACCACTTAAACTTGGTAGCTGCGTATGTAACCTACGTTTAATGTAGCATTAAAGCTAAAAGTGTATGTACTGGTCTAGCCTGTTGATGACAATTAACTAATTTAAGGCATAACATAAACATATACGTCCTTCTTAATTTTGCTTTTTGTTCCAACTATTTGGGTTTTAAGTTTCGTTCAATACTAATTCAATGGCAGACAAGTTAACTTGGATTAATGTTAACTAAAGATATTTATTAAGATTTATTGTAGGAAATTGAATTATATTAATCTTCTTTGCATGAAAAATCATAAATTTGACAATTTTGCAATCCATTTAATTTTTATGACATTAGAAAAGCCCTTCATGCATGGTCCACTTGAGCTAGTTGTAGCAGAGTTTAGCTTCGGAACAGGAATTTGAGATATGGCACTTGGAATTATTACCAGCCATGAGATGTAAAATTTTAAATTCAGAGCCCACATGAAGTTGGAAGTTAATTTTGGACACACAGTACTTTCAGCATAGTCTGCCAAGAAAGATTTTTGGCACGGATTGACCCCCAAAATAATTCATTCCACTCCATTGTCGATGAACATGTAACAAAATGAGACAAACCACTAAAATCTCAAAAAGATTCACTTGCTTTTTTTTCATTAAAATAATGAATGAAATAAAACGTATTTGTATTAAATCAAATTTTCAAACGAAAATCTCTTCATATTTGGTGACTTATATATTACATTACTTGATAAGAAATAGTGTTATATATGACTGAAACTTATTAACTTGGCAGAGTTTGCAGTCTCTTTGCTTGGTTACTCATGGGTTGAGGATATGTTACCAAGACAAGTGAAATTGAAAGCCAGTCGAGCTAGTCATCTTCAGGGGCAACGATCATAATACAAATGCACTAAAGGTTGCATTAAGAAAGATGTATACAGAAAATAACACAAACACAGAGAGAGAAAAGAAAGCAAGAAAGAGTTAAAAGAGCGCATGCACATGGCAATTTTACCAAAGAAGAAATTAGGCCTAATTAACCACGTGCCATCCACAGTGTATATATATATATATAAGAAAATCAATTTGTTTTAATCTTTGTTTATTGTAGAGGATGGACCATTGGCTATTGGCCATGCAGACAAAGCTAGGCTGCAGGTTCCTCCTTTGTCCCGTTCAAAGAAACACTGCCAAATGTTGTTCCGATCGAGCAATGTGTCTGTCAAGCTCAACCTTTTTGCACTCTGGAAACCTCAGACTCAAAGCTAAGAGCAAATTTCCCTAATTCTTTTTCTTTACTCCATTAGTCTCCTTTCACTTTCTATCTGTTTTCCTACTAATATTTTCCTTTTCTAAGCATTGCATGAGTCAGCATATAAAGGAAGTAAGTCACTTCTTTCTAACTCTCCTTGTTTTTGTTTTTGTTTTTTTGACAAAAAATTTCCATAGAGAGATAATGGAACAGAGTAGCAGGCAGGGGCACATAACAAACCTTTCCTAATTGTACATGTCTGCGTATATTATAAACACAATACCAGTCTATTACCCCTACATGATGCAATTTAAACTAAATCATCCTCCATAATTATGTGAAAAAGTCACAAGAAAATGAGGTAAAAAGAAATTATACAAACATCTAAACTATTTTTTGGTATTTGTTCTCGCTATTTGGTGCATATATGATATAAGTTTTAGGGCGATAATTACTGATTCATGCTTGTTTGCATTTCTCTTTTCTTCTACACTCAAAAACTTAGAGAATAGATAAGTTTTTCGATTTTTCATATTGTAGCAATCTGTATTGTACTTCATAAAGACTAATTTAAAATTAACTTCAATGGAAAATTATGTATATATATTATTCAAAAATTAAATGAAGAATATTTATTAAAAAATTGATCAATTCAATCAATTTTTAATTATCTCCCCGTTGAAAAGATCATGGAGAGGAAATTTTTTCATGCAAGAAAGCAATTTAGTAGTGTAAATCTAGTTTCTTCCCCTTTTCCTACAAATCAAACAGTTAAATCAATTAAAACAGTAATTATTAAAATTATAATTATCATTATTACGTGTTATTATTAAGCGCAAACTAAGATTCCATCAGTTGTGAAACGTCGTCCAAGTAAAGATTTCCAACTTTATCAAGGATGGAAAACAGCCGTTAAGGGTAAAGGTGTAATTAAAGCAGCAATCAGCCCATGGAATAGAAAGCCACAATAATTACAATTGAGGCAAGCAAAGCTCAAATTGAGCCTCAAAACGAACGAGCTCCACGAGGGTTGAAGGAAATGAATTGACGGTTTTACCCATAGACCCATCCAAAAACGCTATCTGTCAACCATGATGTTTCACGTTAAGGCACTCATAACCCATGAGGGGTTGAGGCTGGCCCAACCCCTTCTTTCCCTTCCTTTTTTTTTTTTTTTTTCTTCATTCATTATTTCAAAGCTCACCTTAAATATGGGCATAAAAATATGCTTAACTTATGATTAGAATAACGTAAAACAAAACATCATCAATTGTGTAAAACAGTGCAAAGCTGTAGGGGTAATTCCGTCACTTGGTTCCACAGGAAAGCCCATTGGTTTGGCCAACCAAAATCCCCCATTTTAGTATATGGTGGGAAAAGAAAACACACAAGATATAAAAAAGAAACATATAAATTTTCTTTTTTTCCTAAGTTTAGAAAATGATGAAATCTTTTAAATTCAAGGTTACTAATGCTTTATTTAATTATAGTTGACAAGGGTATGTAAATGATTACATATTGTGATTCTAAATAGCGAGAAATGGAAAATATTGGTAACCTTGAAATTGAAAAGTTAGTGATGAGTATATTTATATGAGATTTGGGTTCTAAATCTGCCCCTATAGGTAGACATAATATTGGAAGTGACCCTATTTTGTAGATATAATTGTTGACAACAGTGACATGCGTAGAGAATAGAAGACTTTAGGCAGTGGGATGCACAAAACCCGCTATTTTCAACCAAAGAAATAAAGATTACGGCCAAAAATGATTGTCACTAACAGTTACCAAACCAAGGAGTGAAATTAGGAAAGAAATGATAAAAACAAAAAAACAAGGGATCAAAAATAAATATGTGAAACGGAAAGTAAAACAAAAGAGAACCGAAGAAGAAGAAGAAGAAGGGAAAGGAAGGAAGAGAAGAAGAGGCAAGGGGAAGGCGGAAGGGGAAAGGGGTGTGGGGTGGTGATGATGGTTCGAACCAATCCAAACCATCATTGCGAATCTTGGGACGGCCTAGCCCACCATCATTTAGAAGCCCCCTAGCCGGAAAACCCATAATTGTCCCTCTAAATCATCAACCATAATGCCGATTTCTTGACGAAAATACCCTTTCACTCTTCGCCAAACCAAATAAGTTTCCCCTCCCCATCATCATTCACATGACGCCATATCCCTTCCTCAACCATCATCATACAAAAACCAAAACATTAAATCCTCGCCCCTAACGGCCGCCTTCTTGCTTACACATGCATGATTGTTGTGTCAGACGAGAGAGTCATGTCCCCTTCCCACACCATAAGCTTTTCTCTCTTTTTCTTTCTTTCTTTTTTTTTTTTGGGGGGGGTTGGGGGGTGGGGTGTGGGGGGTGTGGGTGGCTCTTCTTTCTGGTCTGTCTCTCTCCCTATAACCTTTTTGCTCTATATATTAACATCCCCTTCATTCACTTTGTCCCTCACTTCACTCTTTCTTTTTTACTGCTGCTACTAGTTGTTAGAAACCAGATTTTTAGCTTCCTCGGCCAAAGCTCTCTAACCAACCTCCTTGAAAAGGTGATCTTTTTTGAAAAGATAAAGAGGTAGAGGCCCCCACCTCTCCTCTCTCCTCTCGACTTGTTCTCTTCTTCAGTTGCTACTATTTTCTTTCTATCACCAAGAAAGGATAGACATAGTCCATGTTAATGGGCACTAGTGTAAGTTTGTTTTGTAAGGGGGCTGAATGGTGTTCTGTTTCTAACCAAACATCCTGCATATGATGTTTCTCTAACCGTTGGATTCTGTTATCTTGTATGAGAATTGGGAAGTCAGTTCCCAATGTTGGAATTTTCTTCCTATTTCACCTCATTTTGAGGGATGTCTTATATCAGTAGTTTGTGAAGGATTCTCTCCTTGGATTCTAAAACATTGGTTTTATCCCCTCAAATGCTTCTTTTGTGGGGTTCTTTGTCTTTCTCCAGGTCTGAACTTGTTTTTCTTTTGTTCCTTCTTTTTCTGTTTGTTAACTACTTTCGGTCCCTTCTTTAATAGCAAGAGGAAGCATTCTTCTAGTTGAATGCAGGGCTAAAAACTATTTCTATATGTCTATAGACATAACATAAGCAAATGTAGTCACAAGCAAGTTCCATCTGCAGTCGATCTTCCAATGACCTTTATCCCTTTCTTTCATGTATGGGCAGCCGAAAGGGTCTTTGGACAGCTGTTACTCCGCTTCTCAACCTTACCCCCTGTCTTTACGTACAAACTATTTGGTCTATTTAAATGCTAGGGCGCTCCAATAAAAAAAACATTGCTCCTACAATTGTCTTTTGGCATCCACCAGCTCTGTTTCTCCTCTGTTGTTAGTTCTTACTGTTTTCTTGCGGTACTAATAAGATAGGCACTATTATCTACCCAAGCAGGAAATTAGAGAGAAACTGTCCTAGAAATTGTTTACTATTTTTTTCCAGGTTACAACTTGGTTCTCAACTTTTACTTACTAATTTGGTGGCTTTCTCTCCTCGTTTATCTGTATTCTTGGTAATATTTTTCTCAAAAAAAGTTTTAACCTAGTGTTTTTTCAACTTTTACAAATTCATGTACAAACATTTGGATTTTCATTATCTTTAACATAACACGTGTCAAAGTATGTATTTACATAGTTATTAGTGTTTTCACTCATTGCATAATGTTGAATTTCATGCATACATACACGTTATTTGAGTCTATTAATGTAGTATATATCTAATGTAATTTTTTGTTTTTTAACAATGTTGTGGTTCTTTTTATATATCTGAGGCTTTTTCTAGATTTTTAGATTAAGATAAGGGTGATATAATGGATAGTGATAATATTTTAAACTAGTGATTTAAAAATAGTATAACAATACTGTCTCCATGTGTAGTGCAATGATTTCTGTAGTAATAAAGAATATTATCAGAGATACTCTTTCTCCCTGATACCATTTTTTCTGCTCATTTTGGTTTCAGGGGCATTACAGGGAGTTTGAAAAAGTTTTGTTTCATAGTCATGGAAAGGCTGAACTCAAACCTGTACCTGCAGAACTGTTACATAATGAAAGAGAATGAGAGGCTGAGGAAGAAAGCACAGCTTCTCAACCAGGAGAATCAGGCCCTGCTATCTGAGCTGAAACAGAAACTCTCCAAGGGCAACTCAAAGGGAAATTCAGCAAATACTATTCCTGACCTCAACCTCAGCTCCAGTTCTAACCCAAATCCTTCCAATTCTAGCAAACCCTGATCCAGCAGGATAGACATCATGACCCCACATAGACTCCCCTTGCCTTTTTTGTGTAAAACCATAGCCAAACAGTAGCAGTAGCTCCGTTTCAGTTAATAGGATAGTACTAGTATCTTTCTATCAGGCTTATTTCTATTTTCATCTTCTTATATCTTCTGCTGTGGGGGTGTTAAGATATGATTTGCGAACAACAAAAGATGTATCAGGCTATCTGCTAGAAAGGAATATAATATATTATCATAGTTCTAGTTTCTACTCGCTCTAAATTGGATCATGGCTCCATTAGTGTAGGTGGATTACTAAATTGGACAAACAAACTCTTATGTTCCAGAATCGCCATATAAACGTGGCAAAACTATAAATATCTCTCAGCACAACTCGTTTCATTAAACTATCACTGAACTCTACTCTCTAGACCAGATTTTGCCTTGCTATTACATGCAAGATGCATATGGTTGAAAGTGCAGGCAGTCCAAATAGAGTACCAGAGCGACTAAAATTACTAGACATCATAACTCCGAACCAAAATACTTCATCCTAAACAAGAGTACTTAACGCACAATTAGGGTTCACGTGTCTACTAAGGACGTTCGGTTTACCCAAAAAGAAGATAGTAAATAGCCCTGCTTGCTTTCTTGTTGTGAAATTAACTTGTACTGCATAAAAAAGAGCAGGGTGAAAAAAGTAACGACTTTTGAGCTCCTGAAGCAGGGTAAAAGAGCTAAATGGCACAGCTTTGGGAATAACCAACACTTGAAATAAAATAAAACCATCTAAAATATTACACATGAACAAGCAGTAAAAGAAAAATGCAGGTCCCTCCTGCTACAACATTGTTCTAAGAAGCCAAGATTATATAGATTTTCTTCCAAGTAAGAAATTCAGAAGAAAATATCATCAGATTGGAAAGGGGGCTTTTCATTCAGATTCTGTTTGGGAAGAGAGTGATGGGAGGATCTAATCAAAGGTAACGTCAACAAATTAAAGATTCAGAAGGAGAAAGTCAATGAAGGTTTATTAAGCTAGAACAAGTGGTAACCCACAATATCAACTCATGGACATGACATAGTCCCTTGGCTGATGCTGGTTGACCATCAAGCAAACTCCTTCCGGGTAACAAAAAAAAAGTCTTATCAAGACTCAAATGTGTCTACACGTCCCTCCTCTGGCCTTGCCCTTCATAACCTCTGAGGCCACCAAACCCTGTCAGCACCGTAGCTAGTCAATTTGGAAACTAAAAGGAGGACAGAAGTATGATGACTCGAATCTCCTTAGAAGACCCAGACCTGGATTGGCTGACGACGGTCACTCAGTGCTCAATAACCCAAAGAACGACAAGCAAAACATGTATTCAAGTAAGCCCTCTCTCCATCTTTGGCAAGTCACCAAATCTTGGAAGATGAGTAGATGACCCATTTGTCCTCGGATTTGTTTGCTATCCTGGGGGCTGATTTTATATGTCTCCTAGTCTAGCATTTCCATTGCCACTCGTGACTCATTTCAATTAAAACAAAACGACAATATTTTCCCGTGCTGGTTCTGAAATCAGAATGTAAAATAATAGTTCAACCCTTTGTCCCTCTTGGAATGGATCATGGACCTCAGTCTTTGCAAAAAGGATAAAAGGTTCTAGTGGACGAAAAATTAATAAGTCTAACTTAAATAGAAAATCAGAAAAAAAATAAAATTATAGTTAATCACAACACTATAAGGTAGCGTTTAATAGGGATGAAGTGTGAGTGCATTCTTTGTAATGTGTCCAATTAAATTATATTACAGTATTTATTTTACAATAGATCATTACAATGTAAGATTGCAATGCAATCACATTATAATTAAGAAATGTAATGTAATTGTAGTCTAAAACTAATGTAATCACGTTACCTTACATTCTGTAATGTTCTTAAAGACATTTTTATCTTTTAACTTTATTATCTTATCAAATATATTTTATAATGTTATAATTAAAATAAAAATATTAAAATAAAATATATAATATAAGAATCAAAAATTAAAATAAAATAAAATATAAGAAATTAAAATTTATACAATATAGGTAAAATAAATTAAAATATAATATATAATATAAAAAATTATAGTCAAGAAATAAAATAAAATATATAAGATTATAAAAATAAATGAAAATAAAATATATGACATTACAAATATATTTAAGAGATAATATTATATAAAAATTAACAATAAAAAATATAAGTATATTGAAGTTACATTTTAATAAATAAGGGTAATTTTGAAAATTAACATTACATTCCCCGCAAAGTATTTATAAACTAAACGCTGTAATATTATATTTCTTACATTTTAATTATTATTTTATATGTATACCAAACACTGTAATGTTATTTTCACTACAATTACATTAATTACAATTACATTACTTGCAATCACATTGCATTGTAAAATACCAAACACCACCTAAAGCTCATGGCTTAAATCTTGATTCTTATTTGATCAAATTTTAGTTTTAAAACGTCAAACTCACCTCAAAAAAGTAATTAAGTTATTCATTGAGCTAAAGATTAAGCCCCTTTCTAAATTATACATATATTTTCCACAAGCACTCATAAATAAAACCATGGCATGAAAAGGTCCATCGAGCCATGAGCCTAAATCATTGGGGAAATGAAGATCTAATAGATGTAGGGCCTGTTAATTACGAACTGAAACAATCATGGGCTATGGGAAAAACCAAAAAGTGGATCATCTTGTGAAAGCCAAAGCCCATTGAACAATTAGGCGAGAGCAGAAAATTAGTTCAGCAATATGTTCCAAAGGATTGTCTTAAAACTTGCAATAAAAAAAACATAATATTATATATATATATATATATATACACACACACATATAATGCAGTATATAAGAGAAGAAGCTAACGTAACATGATACCTAACTTGAGCAAGAAAGTGAATTGTTGCGATTTTCCTTCTAAATGGAAATCCGTTTGTCAAAAAAAAAAAGCAAAAAAAAGAAACAATGCATTCATTCCATCTCAAATTTGAAATATAAATTCCTTCATGCCCAAACATGAAAATAATTAAGAAATAAAAGTATAACGTAGCAAAAAAATAAAATAAGTATTTAATAAAAAAATAGTTAAATCTCATAAGATCAATATTTGTGTTTTTCATGTAATTTTCAAATTAATTATGAACATCTATAAGTTTAAGTATTACATACCTTACTCTAGATATTATAATTAAAAATCAATTAAATCCAAAAGGTTTATGAAGAAGACAATTTGAAATCCTATATTCGAAATATTTGCCTTTTTACCTTTAAGATTTGTCAAATCTTCAACCATCCAAGTATTTAGCATCTAACAGTAATTCACACATTTACCGAATAAGACCTTCTCAAAAATAGAATTTTTGCTTTTACTAATAAGTTTTGTTTCAAAAACAAAAAGACTAAAAGTTCTTATCGAATCTTATTTCTATCAGAGCAAGAAAATTATTTTTCGTTTTTCTCATTTTTATGAAATGGCTAAGTAGTGGCTGAAAGTTTAGAGTTTTAGTTGACTAACATAATATATTTATATAACCAAACTAAGTTGTAACTCAAGATACAATAGTTGTGTTTTTATTCAATTAAGTCATTGTGAATTTAATTAATTTTTCACTTTATTTCGAGTCTATTTCAATTAAATCTGACTTAATTGATTATCTATATTTAATTTCAATTATGTTACGTATTATGTGTGACCTATTAAGCTTCTAACATGTTGGCAATAAATATAAATCCTAATCAAATATCAATTTGATAATTGATTTATTTTTATAGATCATGAGTAGCATCTAACAATATATCATGACCACCAAAATGTTAGAAAGTCAATTAAAGAATTTGACAAAACCCTTCAATGATAAGCCTCTCAGTGTAATACGACTTTTCATCAAATATCTCAGATATGTCATAAAGCATGATTCGGTTTCTACTTATGATATTTCATATTAGTTCTCATAATTCATGACTAACTTTATGAATTTTAAGAACTAACTTTTCTCAAATTCATCATGCTTTAATCAAAGACTTTATACAAGTTGATCAAGAATGAGAACAAGTAAGATATATCTCCTTTTTTTTCCATTTATTTTTTTTCAACTTTTGGGGTGATAAATCATCTCTTGACCACTCATTTATCTTTGCATGCTTCATAGCATACCCAAAAACATCTTGTTTAGGCATGTGGTTACTTTCAGACTTGTAGAGGTGAAATCAAAATATGTCATTCCCCATATAAGATGGCGTGGTGTCTTAAGTCCGAAGACTAGTTACATGACTAGCACATGAAAATATATTCCATAAACAGTTGAGTAAAATACCAAATGGAGTTGAACCTATGAGATTAAATATGCATTAAATGACAATATACATATTCCTTAACTAATCTAATTGGCTTAAGGACATATACCAATAGGAAGGCGGATTTGAACCTTACTCTCTAGATAGGGGATCATACACCAACTAATGAACCAAATGCTCGAGTGTAATACAAACTTAATTGATTAGTTGTAAGTCAGATTTTCATTACACATCTATTTTAAAACTTGTTTTCTTTGTGAAACTTAACATCTGACTATATGCACATACATACATACATATGTATGTATGTATGTGCAGTGTATGCTTTTGTCTTATTCTTACATGTGCATTTCACTTTTATTCTCAAGTACACCATATTTACAAAAGCTCCATCAGTTTCAGAGTTCAAATAAGTTAAATAGTAGGCTGAGTTTCATGGCTTACACTTGTTATTATCCTTTGGAGGGGATGGGCCTTAAGGGTTCGTGCGGTTTATATAAAAATGGTGGGTTTGAGTATTGACCTAAAATGAGAACAATTTATACATTGCTTTGGAATTAAGTGAACTTTAAGATGCCATAACATGCAATGCCAAATACCAAATGAATGAAAACGCCTTAAGATTATCGAAGCCAATTTGATTTGCACAAAATTTGCAAAAAGGTTAGTTAGAAACCTCTATTTGGTTGCTGAGGAAAGAGAAAGAAAAAAAAAACAATGCATTCATTCCATTTCAAATTTGAAAAAGAAATTCATTCTGCGCTCTCTCTTATTTCTAAAACCTAAGCTACAAAAGGGAGGGAATTTACCGTTACTAGGGATCAAATCCAAGTCACTCGCGTGATAAGGGGAATACTTACCACTATATTACAATGATTTTGTTGAATAATTTCTCTAAGCTTTTTATTTAGAAATCAAATGAAAATGGCACTATTATACAAATTTAAGCAAGCTTGAGTTTAAGATAATCATGTCAAACCCATTTAAGACCCATCAAAGACACAATTATTAAACATATTATCATGTGCCCATGTAACTAGTGACCTATTTACCCATTTATTTAATCGTGTTTACATGTTGAATCAATACGTTTGTTGTATGGTTAAAACCCATATATTGACTCATATGGATATTAATATTCTTATAATGATTAAAATTTATTGATATTGAATTTTATTATATTTGATAAATATTATTACATTTATAATTTTTTATTTTAAATTTGAATAATAAAATTAAATTTTAATTTAATTGTAATCATATTAATTATATCATTCGTGTGTTAATCGTGTAAATAGGTTATACATCGTATAAATTTTAATTTTGTTAATTGCATGAACAAATCATGTTGTGTTGTATAAAATTTAACCCGACATGTTTAATAAACATATTAATTGTGTCCTATTATGTTACACTTCTATTAAACATATCTATATGCATGCTTAAATTCTTGACACGATTAATTAATCGTATCATATTTGTGTTTACTCATATAACTATTAATAACCTATATTTACACGACATGATTAAAATATGAAAATACAAATTGCCATATCTACATAATAAAGTAATAGTAAACTTTTTTTTAGATGTATAGCAATACAATCAAGACTTGATTGATTAACTGCAAGCTATATTTTCTTTACACATATCTTTTAAAACTTGTTTTTTTGAAGCGATATGTATATATAAATATGTATGAATGTATATTTAATATATGCTTTTATCTTATTCTTACA
Organism: Theobroma umbraticum; assembly: GCF_002168275.2. Lineage (NCBI taxonomy): Eukaryota > Viridiplantae > Streptophyta > Magnoliopsida > Malvales > Malvaceae > Theobroma > Theobroma umbraticum. The sequence goes on from NW_018397263.1 coordinate 4,096,719, forward strand.
TGTTAGTTCCACTTTTATTCTCAGGCAGACTATATTTACAAAAGCTCCATCACTTCAAATAGCGCTGAATAGCTAGCTCAGTTTCATGGCTTGCGCTTGTTCTTATCCTTTGGAGGGGAAGGAGTGTAAAGTTTTGTGAGGTTCACATAACAACGGTGGGTCTAAGTATTGGCCAAATCATCCTTTTGCTACAAGGCATCGACAAGGCTTACAACCTGCGAATCCAACAGCAGCACCTGCACCCTTGATAGTGTTTGATTTTCTGACAGTCTAATTGCGTTCATATTGCAATCTATATACTTTTAAATTTCCAAACTATTTACAAAGAAATTGACAATCTATTACAAATGCATTAGAAAATCAACCTTTAGTTAAAGTTGTGTCTGCTGTTTTTTCATGGCGAAGAAAAAGGTCTGTCCCCTAAAAAACTCTATTTCAGCCATTAAAAATTATTTTAACATAAAAGAGAAGTATCTTTTTGACAATATCACAATAAAACGGCGTTTTAAACGATTTAACCTACAAACTAAAATCTCAAATGATGCAACAACTTCATTGAAAACAAAAGTTAACCAATAATATAATGATAAAGTATATATATAAATATATATGGGTAGGTTAGCCAACTTTTATTGGGGGGTTAAAGATGAAGAACAATAATGTATAAAATATAAATAATTAAATATGATATATAAGATTAATAATTTTTTTATATAATTAATATTGTTTAAAGAATAAATACTCAAAGATAATATACTTTCAACTAAATATAAAACATAAAGTACATAAAAAAATATCTTATATAATTAAGATTAATAAAAAAATGATATATTGGTGAAATTTTTAATAATAATCAATAATGAAACGCTACAACGCATATTTAAAAATTACATAATAATTTTTTAATTTTTAAAAACTGAAATTATTAAGAACACATAACAAAAAAAAACATAGCAAGTAGAACATAGAACTATATAACAAAACAGAAAAAAGAAGAATATAGTTGATAATTTATAGACATTTGAAGAAGAAAATTTATAGAAACTTAAAACATATGACCAAATAGAATAAAATTAAAATAATAATAATAATAATAGAAAGGGAAAGATAAAAAAATCTTCACCTTTTGGTGATCTCACAATGAAAGGACAAAAAAAAAAAAAAAAGAGAAACAGAAAGAGAGAGATAGAAAGACGCATGAAAAAACTTAAAAGGGAAAAATTTAAGAGTTAGGGTAAAGTTAAATGGATTTATAAATCATTTTATTATTATTTATTTATATTAATAATTTAATAAAAAATTATTTTTGGGTTCATTAAAAAAATATATGTAATATATAGAAATTTTTAAAAATTTTGAGGGTGCATGAGAGGCTGGTTTGGTCTTTTATTCCATGCAAACAAGATAGTAAATACACATAGAGACGTTGATTTGCATTACAGACATGATAGTTCATAACCTAACACACTCATGTTTAGAACTTATTTCTTTGGGAGGAAGCTTAACATGCACGTGCATATACTATATAAAATACATGCTTTTGTCTTATTCTAACATGTTACTTCCCTCGTTTATTCTCAAGCACACCATATTTAGAAAAGCTCCATCACTTTCTAAGCTTTCTAATAAGCTGTGTAGCTAGCTCAGTTTCACTGCTTGCACTTGTTCCTATCCTTTGGACTTGGAGGAAGCGCAAGGGTTATATGAGTTGTTAAAGTACCGGAGACAGAGGGTACCGGACAAATCATCGTCCTTCAAGGCATCGGCATGCCTACTAGACCAACATTATTTTCTGCGGTTGCAGCTACTGTTGTTTGCAGCTAGATCTTCGGCTTCTTTAGCTCCAACATTGGGCTTTCGACCTAAAGTACTCACCTGATCACCAAGGAGCTAACACTTGTTGTTCTCCAAGGCTGGCTTTAGCTAAGCCCGTCCTTTAGGCCCACCATTTTTATTAGCCTCATACTTTTATATAATATAATTAATTATATTAAAAATATATAAAAATTAAGATAATTAATAAAATTAGAGATGGCAATAGGTATCTTATACTAGGGTTTGAGATGGATTCGGGTAGTGATTTTACTATCCGTATCGGGTTCGAGTAGAGTTCTGGTATTATCCTTTGGGTACCCGTTAACTAAACCCGATTATGTTAATATTTGAAATTATGCGAGTACCCGCCCCGAACCTGATCTCAATACCTGTTTATATTTATTTTATTGTTACTTAAATTATTGAATTAAAAATAATCAATATTAATATATCTATGAAAAATCGACAAATATATTAAAAAGTATGGTTACTCAAATTACTAATGTGATGACATTCATATATATAAATTATAAAATTATTAGATTATTAACTATGTTTAAATAATATGAATATCATATCATATTACAAAAGAATATAATTATTATTATATATTTACTTTAAATATAAATATATTTACTTTTTATTTTGTATTAACATTACAAAAATTATAACTTATAATATATATACGTAAAAGAGAGCTTTCGATATTATAATAGTTTTGGGGTCTAACTATTTTTTTAATTTTATATAATTAAAGATAAATTCATATAATTAATTAAATTAATTCATTAAATTATGATTATTAATTAACTTAGAATGTTTTTTACTATATACATTATATATATTGGGTTCATTTATAAGAAATATAATTACTATATTATATACATACTGATACTTTTAGTATATATATACTTTAATTATAATATATACACCTTTGTTTATATAAACTTATAATATACAAACTTTAAAAAAAGTTGTGAGATTACAATAATTTTGAGACCTAGTTATTTTTTTTAATTTTATGTAATTAAGGATAAACTTAGATAATTAATTAAATTAATTCATAAAACTATAATTATTAATTACTTTCTAATGCCTTTTAATATATTTACTTTATATATATTGGATTCATGAATAAATAATATAATTATCATAATACAATTCTAAAATACTTTTAGCGTGTGTGTATATATATATATACACTTTAAATATAAACATCTTTACTTTCTATTTTATGTTAACATTACAAAAATTATAACTTATAAAATTATTAATTATATATATAACTTTGTTTATATAAACTTAATTATCTAAAAAGAAGTTGTGAGATAAGAATAGTTTTGAAACTTAGCTATTATTTTTTAAATTGCATGTTTACATTTGTTTAATAGTACCAAGTCACTCATAACATTTTCTTCTTACTAAATGTGATAAAAAAAATTCAATGACTTCTTATATTTAATAAAATTTAATTAAAAATATAATAATAACATTAAATAGATTGATGCTAGAGCCTTAGGTAGCCTTTCTCAAACCCTAAAGCCCAATGGTGAAGTGTAATTCATCCTTTTCAATTTTTTTTTCCATGAAAACAAGTGCACAAATTAATATAACTAAGCAAATACAAATCATGGTCATTTTTTTGTTACAAATTTACAATCACATGTCAATTATAGACTATTATATATTTTATAATGAAATTTAATAATATCAACTGATATTTGATTTTTCATTTGTAAAGAAAAAAGATATCATCTATCTATTTCTTAAAAAAAATCTAAATAATAGACTTATTATATATTTCATCTATGAAGAAAGACAATTATATATTTTGTATGAAATTGACTAATGATTTGGATTTGCCTGTACATGATAATCAAGGGAAATGGGAATCAATGCTTATATTTATTTTCTTTTGGAGTCTCTTGAATCAATTTTAGTAATGTGATGCTTGTTGGAGAAGGCTGATCATGTATCAAATATAAATAAAATGTAATAAAAATAAATTAAAAATTAAATTACGCCTCACGCTTTTAGGCTCTCTTTCATGCTAAATTGAATATAGAATTCAATTTAAAATAAAATATGTATGATCATATCAAGTTTACCTAAATAACAAAGGTTGATGAATTTTTTGTTAAACTACCAAATCGGCCTTCAAAAAGCTCAACCACCTCAGCTTGATTGTTGCAAATCAAAGTTGTCCTGTGTAGCCTCTAATAGTGATCTATACTAATAAATTAGAAAATACTTCTTTAAGAATAAGCAATGCTATACCTTGACAATGTGCTAGCAAAGATGCGTTTCATAAACTCATAATCCACACAAAATTATGGGGTTGAACACAAAAAAAAAAAAATAAGTGAATGAAAAATTATTTTTTCTTCACACAAGAAGCGACAAGGCAAAAGGAATTTCTAATGTGTCGTTCTCTTAATTTTTCAACCGCTCTTTCTCATTTTGTTTAGAGGCTATAATAAGGAATTTATACCTTGGGTTAATTTTAAACCCTAATTACAAAACTATTTTGTAATTACTAATTAATCTAATAATTTGATTAAATAATTTAATTAAGTCCTTGTGAAGCCTAGTTAACTTAATTGTTTAATTTAATCAATTAGGCCTAATAACTTAATTAAACAATTTTAATCAACTAGGCCAAATGGCTTAATTAAACAATTTAATATATTAGGTCTAATGACTTAATTAAATAATTTAATTAATTAGGCACAACTTAATTATTTTTATCAAGTGCTTGAAAAGCTCATAACTTCTAATTTGATTAAGTCTAACTTAATCACCTCTCCTATTTGATTTTTAACTTTCATTTTAGGTATGTCACCCATTAAGCTTCTAACATGCTGGTAATGAACTCAATGTATAATTCTTAAGTTAAACTTAGAAATAGAAAAATTTAAACTACTTTAAATTTATCATTAATCAAGTTAACTACCTAAAGTTGATAGACCAAGATTGGGATCTAGCAATCCATCATGACCACCCAAATGTTAGAAGAGTCAAAATGGTTTGACTTAACCTTTTAGTAATCAGCCTTTCAGTGTAATTCATTCTCTCATCATATATCCCGGAGATGATAAGAGCATGGTATAGTGTCTATTCTTATTAATCTCTATATTCGTTCTTAAAGTTTGATCATCAGCTTTATAAAGACTTATGAAACTCCTTTCATAATCTTTAAGTTGCCTTGGCCAAGGATTTCAATAAACTAATATCAACTGAGAACAGTTAGGATATGTCTTTTGAATCACTTGGGGTGATGATTCCTATCTTGATTATTCATTTACCTTCACATGCTTCATGCTATACCTAAAAGCATTTTTTTTTAACGTCCTAGGTTAGACACTCGTAGAAATGAAATCAAAGCATAACATTCTACACATAAGATAGCTTGGTGTCTCAAGTCTAGGGAGCATTTACACAACTGAGACATGAGAAGTATTGCATAAAAACTTGAGTAAAATACCAAATGCACTCCTCAAGGCGAGTTAAGTTCAGTGAACTTGCTCTCCTAGGTAAGTACCTACATTCTAGTTTCAAGTATCTCTATACTTTTATTTATGAGATCAATTGCTTACTTATTAAGTAAGGAATACAGAATGTATTAGTCTTTAGGTATCATTGAGGCTGGACATCAATGATACATTGACTAGGAACATTTAGAGAGTATACTTTGATGCATAAGGATCTCATAACTACAACTTATTACAGTTCCTTTGCAACGCATTTAATCTCATAGACTTCATTTAATTAGACTTATAACTTGTTATAATTAATGCCTTATTGATGAAGAAAAACCTTCAATCATTCAATATGAATGGTATTATTATATGATTGGAATCAAGCCTTAAACAATTCTAATTGGCTACATGGCTCATCCCAATAATGCCTATACAGCTATACCTTTATTTTTTTCATAAGCCAATTCATTTTATTAATGACCAAAATTGACAATCATGGTCATAGCTTTATACAAGAGCTTAAATGTCCAACAACACCTAGCTTAGAAATACCAAACTCCCCTTGATATTTCATTCTACACAACCTGCGAAACATTGAGTTGCATTTGATAGCTACGAAAGCATAAATACAAGTAGTGAATTCCAATATCACACTTTGTTCTCCAAGTAGCACAAGCATAAATACCAAATATTTCAAGTAATGGATTTTGTAGGAATTTTTGTTCTAATCGAAAAAAAGAAACTAATGCATTCAGGAAATAAGGTAAAGTAATGACTTGCTTAATGACAAACCATTGAACACCATGGCCAAAACCCAAAAAGCCCCGAGAAAGAAACCTTGAACATGATAACCCACAATGGCAATTTGGTAGAGAAAAAAGAAAAAATGAAAGTATTCACTACTCAACAGACCTTGAAACAGAGGCGGTTGACAACAAGGAGGAAGATAGATGATGGTAAGAGGAGACGACAAAGTGCATTAAGCAGAGGAAGAAAGAAGGAAAAAACAAGGGGGAGTCGGGGAAGGGAGGATTGGGAGGTATGTTCTAATTTTTAGGGATTTAGATTTTATACAAAGAGGACAAATGAAGAATTGGGGGAAGGCTAGTAGGGGAAGAAAGAAGAGGGGTGAGGGATTAATGAAGCTTATTAATGGAATTCCCCCCTAATTTTTCGGTTGGTTTGATTAAGGGGAGGAGTGACCCCAGCAACTGAACTGCGATAGCCTAAGACCGTCAATCATAATCGACGCTAGCAACTGCCACTGAATAATCAAACCAGCAGTTGCAATTGTAGTCGATTCCAACTGGTGCTCTGTCCAAGCCTTAGCTGTTCACTATTTAAGGCTTTGTGTGATAGATTTTTGAGCACCAAAGGAATTAGAGGGGTGGGGCGGGGGATATCATGTTGTTGCAAAACCATTGGCCTTAGCTATGGCCACCAAATGAAGAAATTATATGATTAATATAATATTAATAAACAAGGCATTGGAAAAAATAATCTTGATATACAGAACTTTTTAACTAAAAAAAATGTAAAAAAACCAAGTGTATACATATTATCACTTATTCATTACGTCATAATTAAGAAAATTAAAAAAATTTATAATTATAAAATATAAATTATATAAATTTACTTGTGAAATTTAAAAATTACAATGTACCTAACTTATTTAGTTTCGTTGATATTCAATTTTGTAAGTGATTCTGTTTTCATTTTGATGTTTAAATTGTGTGATTCATCTCCTAAAAAAAATTAAGAATAAATTGCATTAGATATATGGTATAATCTTGATTGAGTTGGTGTAATAATTGATTGATAGGATGCCAAATGTAAGCAAGATCTTAGAAATACTTAGTTGAAATTCCATTTAATTATAGAATTAATGACAAGATTTGATTATAATCCTTTTGATGAAATTCTTAAAAGGATGGAATGTAATCTAAAATGAAAACCAAAATTAATAAGTTAATAGGACATGTTAATTAGATTCTATATGCAAAAATTAAAAAAAAAGTTTTAATATTTTATTTGATCCATGTTTGAAAAAATGTACTGTTTTTAATTAATGGTTGTCAAAATAGTTATTATTGTAATTGATCTATAGATTTTAAAGAAGTCATAAATTCCAAAAAAAATCTCTCAATTATTTAAAAAATTAAAAAAAATATTTTTTATTACATTTAATCAAATTCAAAAAAAAAATTAGAGACACTGTACTCGAGAACCTCAATGGTAATAGATATTGAACGCAACGGGGAGGAAGGCTGGCCAGGAGAGAAGAGGGAGACAAAGCCTTATGGGACAATCTGCAAGAAAGTTATTTGTTAATGGGGACACAATATTCAAATCTTTGCCCACATTTTTTCAAAGGTTCCAATATGCTTCAAGTTAAAACAATTATCACTATTTGAGATTGTGAATTTTTATTGGAGTTATTTTCTTTATACAAATGGTGAAGATATAAAAGTATATAGAATAATCATATGAAAATATCAAAAATACTTGTATGTTTGAGAGGGTATAATTAATTTTATAAAAAAATTCACTAAATCAATAGAAAATTTGTACTAATTCCAGGGTAAGCAAATTGCAATTTAGAAATAGGTAGATACTACCCCAAATTGAATGTTCAAATTTTGTTGACATGTAGGCACCAAGAAAACATTGTTGGACATGCATTTTACCAAAAAATAAACACCTCACTCTACTTTTTTTTACACCGAAGTTTTAATTTTTTTAATATTAGAACTTAATTAAAAATGTGAAAAAAGAAACAGTTCAATTGTGTATACAAGGATACGAATCTGAGATTCTAAAAATGAAAAATGAAATTATTTTTAAACAAAGGATTACAAAATGGACGAAAGAAAAAGCTCTCGAAATTAGTATGCGTAATGAAAAGTCGAAAAAAAATGAAATAACATAGCAATATACTAATATTTCCAATAGGGAACTTGAGACCAGGATCAATCAATTTCATCCTCATTTTATAATCAAATTTGAATGGCCAAAGTCAAAAAAGCCAGGCCAAATGACTAGACAAGGTTTGAATATGAAATGGCTATATAAAGAAAGTGCATATGCTTCACAATGGACAACTTAAGCATCAAAGTCAGCAGGTATCAGCAACTCAAGAAAGGTGAAGAAACAGAGTATAAGGCATGGGAAATGAAGCAGCAGTTGCTATTCATTCCTTTCCTCATTTGCTTATAATATTCCATCTGGTCAATGTAACAACAATATTTCTGTCATTTGTTTAACTCCATGAACAATATCCTTGCCAACATCTGCAATTATTTGTTCTGTTGTTGTACAAATCAGGCCGTGTTATAGGAAACAGAAGCCATGCAAAGGATATCATTCCAGCTACAACTGCCACGCTAACTAGCCCTAAAAATATAATGGACAAAATGGGTCAGCAAATTGCCTAGGTATACTAGTATACTATGAAAACGAACAAAAAAACAAACACTAGTGGGTCTGAAATCCGAATAGAAACTCTAATCACATACCTTTCCTCTGTACAAACAACACTGGCAATCCCATATAATTGCAAAATATATGGGCAACTAAAGGAGCAACAAGGTTCCCTGCCAAGAATTAATATAAGATGAATCAATGAGGCAAAAAAATACATAGTAATGAAACAACAAACTAACCCATGCTAGAGAACACACATCTTGTTTTAGATCTATGTAAGCAAAAAAGCAAATATCACAAGGAAATGAAGAACAATAACAACTGACTTTTCTGTACATGTGCTTCCAGGTTAATGCCATGTTGGATTGTACCCACAGTCAATACTAAGCATTTGCATCCACAGTTCACCATTTTTAACCATTCCAATTTACAAAAAGGTGAATTAGCAAATAAATGAACAAGAAAGCCTCGTGCAAACACACTAGCAAACCAGAAATGAAGCAGGACTACAAAGTACTTTAATGAAGAATTTATGAAAAAGATGATGACATTTATTAACAAGTAATCACCAACCTGTTCGAATGAAGAGAAATGAAGCATAGGAACCGAAGATCACAGTGTAGCCCAGCTGGAGACCTGAGAAACTTAGAATATTCCAATAAGCAAAGACATATTAGCATCTAGAAAACATCAAATATGATTCTTGTTCCTCAAACAAAGTTGTTAAAAATTTCAAGCCCTACAAAGTTTTCACTAGAAATAGAAAAACAAGCAATCCACTCTACAGTTATATATATTTTTTCCTTTAAAACAAAGTTTGAAGCTATTAATTGAAGGAGGAAAATCTAATTTTGTACCTACAACCATTGAGGCTTTAAGCAAGCTATAGTTTTGCCGGCTATAGATCTCCATCATATGGTTCAAATGAGCTGCAAGACATTGACAAAACAGATTAAAACAGTTTACATGCCATTCATCTCACAATGCAATGGGGCACATATGGGTAGCATGATGCTTGACAAATCCAATAAATGCACCAGCATCTGCAAGCATGAAGTATGAACACTTGAATGATAAGAGTTTGGCAGTGGATCTACTTTGTGCCAATCTTATCCCTTTAACTAATTCGAACTGTGGCAAAAACGTTAAATATAGATATTGACACAGTTATGACACCGTTAGATGTGTCCAAGCTTAGTAGAAGTAAAAAGACTTAATAGACACATTATAAGTACTTAACACCAGAAGAAAAATGATAATAAAAGCCTCTCTACATAAATGATCAAACTGTGTTTAAAAAAGAGGACTCACCTAAACTGAAGAAAGTAGGGCAGACAAAAACGACATTGTACGCTTTAAATCCCCCGCAAAGAAGTAAAGGAATCATACACGCTCTAAACACCAACTCCTCTGTTAATGGTGCCTGTTCATTAAAGTACTATTAAGGACCGAAGACTTAAGCAACAGGAAACTATTTCAATTTTTTCCTTCTAACTTTTAATATTGTTATTCTCCAAAGAAGGATAGTGAAATGTTCAACAATGAATGGAACACATAACATAAAAAACTCTCCATCACAAAAACTATTTCACAGAATAGAAAAGGCAAACTTCAACAATTTAAAAAGTATTGCATAAACATATCCTATTTACCTAATTATAAACCGTGCAATTATATGCATTCACCCCAAAGATGAAGAAATTCAATGGTGAGCATACTAACCACAACAAAATTTCGCCAGAATAAAACATTGGAAGCAACTGATGACATCTGGCTGGGGAAGCTTAGGACGGTACTTTTGATATAATCGAACAATGGCCTGCCATCTTGATTCCTATGCTGATTCCATTTATTCACCAATAAGATAGACTTGAGCATCAAAGATCCAACATACATAAGAGAAGTCAAGAAAAGAGGAAAGACCACCGCTTGCCACTGTTTCATACATAAAATTGCATTTCAGTCACCATTTCGAATCTGCAGATCATTCAAGAATTTAAATAATAAACCTGATAACTGCAGTGTGCAAAAAATTTGCTCCTAGACAGTAATTAATAAATTGGAGGAAAGAATGAAAAATTAATACACTTACAAGATGATCCGATCGAATGCCATAAACCCCAAATAAAAAAGATGCCTCCAGACTCCTTATCTAGCATAATCAAACAGGTTAAAATTCAGGTTAGAGGAAAAAGTAATAAACAAAATTGGATACAAAAAAATACTAATATTATTTTAAAAATGCAAAATGCATGATTTTACTTGTATTTGAAGCAATTTTGTTAGAATGGGTGCTAGAATTTAACCATTTGCTAATCTCTAATCATTTATGAGTTTATTTAGTTTTTTTTTTTTACTTTTTTAGCATTTTTTGAGCAAATTGCAAAAGAGTAAGCAACAAAAACTACAATCTAAGCGCAAATAAAAAAAACTGGAAGTGTTAAGTTAATAAATAAAGTGGATTATAGTTCATAGAGTGAAAGAATTTTCAACTTGGGGCAATAGATTAAAATATAAATGAGTGAACTGAAAATGGGAAACAAGGGAAGAGCAGAGGCTTACTGGAAGGATAAGAGGAACGAAGATAACGGACGCGACGGAAGAAACGGCGGCACAAACGAATCGTCGGATCATGAAATTCTTGAAGGACTGGGGAGGCGGAAGGCGGAGGATCAAAGTAGGAGCATAAAGGATAGCAACGTAAAACAATGTCATGGCGGTGCAGGCCATCACCGCCACTGGCTTTGATAAGCTCCCTTGGTTCTCTTCCATGATTGGATTACGGTGGCGGCAGCCTGGGGCGCGGGAGAGAGGAAGAGAGAATGGGAAATGTCAACTGCTTCCGGTTCGATGGTTTCGGGTTTTGACCTTGGGAGGACTGGGTGGGTCGGAATCTGGCGATTCTTGCTTGGGTGGTTTTTGGATTTTGGACCTTTATGTCTGGATTACTTTGCAGCGAAGCTCGCGGGCTCGGGTTAACGACATTTTGCCTTCCATTATAGTTTTGTTTTAAAATTTTAACACGAAATAATATTTAAATGAAAACAAGAAAGGAATAATGTTTACGAATTTAGAAGCATGGGGTTTGATATTTGTATTTCAAAATTTTTAATTGGAAGTTTTAAGATAAGAGGGATGCAATTTATATAATGAGAAAACACAACCTCTCTTTCAAACCTAATAAAGCTTTATATGTATAAATTTTGACTTAAATGCATTCAAAATTTCTTGAAGTATACATGATTTTTCAAATAAGTCTTTAACATTTTATTGTATTTAAACGAATTTTTAAATTTTTATTTCCAGTTATACATGATTTTAGAACAAACGAAAATACAACTATCCTTAATTCAAATGATCATTTTCATTTTTTACTCAAATGATTTCTTTCTTGGCATGCTACACCTAGTGAGTAAGATCATTAGCAATTTATTTAATTTAAAATAAAATTTAAAAATTTATTTAAATATAATAAAAATAAAAATTTATTTAAATATTAATTTATAGTTCATAAATTTTTTAAGATATTAAATCATAAAATTTCTTACTTTGGTTGTAGTATTTTTCTCTTTTTAATTTCATTTTAATATTATTTAAGTAATTGTTAATCCTTTAAATAGGTTAGAATCGAAATCATCACCTTTTCTTACAACTTCATCAATTTTAGAGAAAGAAACAATCTTTCTTAAATCATAACAATCAAATTCTACTTAACAGAAAAAGTAATTAAGACAACAATTATAATGTAGGGAGTAGTAATAGTTTGGCATAATGCTTTAAAAATCTCCTAAATTATTTTGGTATATTTAAATAAGTTTTAATTTTTTATTATGTTTAATTAAATTTTTATATTTTTATTTTGAATCAAATAAAACTGTATGACTAATTATTGATTTAATTAAAATACTATTTATTATTTTATGTCATATAGTATTAACATAACATGTTGATACAATATGATGACAAGACCATGTGGCATACTATCTTTCACATCAACATCACATAAATATAAAATGATAAATGACATTTTAACGAATAATAATTAATCAATCATTAATTTTAAAAATTTATTTAATAAAAAATATAAAAAATTAATTAAATATAATAAAAAAATAAAAATTTATTTAACTATTTTTGAATAATTCAAGAACTTTTCGAATAGTAAGTCTCATAGCTTCAAAGTACACATCTTTAATTCAAGTTATAAATACCATCTCTTGTAGTAAAAACAAAAAACGAAGTCTTGTTAAACACAAACAAGAATAACCTTGTTGGTCCTACAATCTTAAGGCTTAAGGACAAGTAGGGTCAAATAATCCAATCTAGACCTGCATTTACCTCTCAATTATCTTAAAGAAGAATCAGTATGGAAAAGGTATCCATTATTTTACTTTGGATTGATTTTTTCCCCTAATTTTGATTGATCAGTACAGGGAAAATGACATTTACTCATTTCAGCCAAAATTAAAAGAAAAAAAGAAGATAATAAATGAGAAATGTGCAACATTGTGATCTCGCTGGTCCAAAACGCATCACCCTACTAAGCCCCCGCCGTTCCCTTGATAAACAATCTCGAAAATACGTGCAAAAAGTCAAAAATACCCTTCATTTCACCGCAAAAAAGCCACTATAAGAAGCAAAGTGACGCACAGAAAATGAAAAAAGAATACAAAAAAAAATCCCTCTCTGCTTTCTTGCTTAGTACCCACAATCGAATCGCGGTGGCTTCAACAAAAATGACCAAAGAATTCTCGGTGCCACCGGTAGTCTTCCGCTCCGGCGGTGGAGTCAACCCTCCTGCCGGAAACGTTAACCAACGCCGCGTACCAACGGCTCCTTTCCAACCCTCACGCCCTCCATCCTCCTCCTCTTCCGCCATACCTTTCATGTCCTTCGACATCGGCTCCGCAGCGTCATCGTCCGGACCCTTCGGCGGCACAATCTCCACCTCAGCAGCATCCGGATCCGCCTCTTTCGACGACGAAGAACCCCTCCTCGACGAACTCGGCATCCATCCGGACCAAATCTGGCACAAAACAAAATCCATCCTCAACCCTTTCCGGGTCAACCCGACGGCCCACAAAGACTCGGACCTATCCGGCCCAATCTTCCTCTACTTATCCCTCTGCTTATTCCAACTCCTCGCCGGCAAGATCCAATTCGGCGTAATCCTCGGCTGGATCGTCGTCTCCTCGATTTTCCTCTATATAGTTTTCAATATGTTAGCGGGACGCAACGGCAACCTGGATCTGCACACGTGTACGAGTGTGGTTGGTTATTGTATGTTACCGGTGGTGATCTTATCAGCCGCGTCGCTTTTTATTCCGCAAGGGAGCAGCGTCCCTAGGTATGCATTGGCGGGAGTTTTTGTTGTGTGGGCCACTAGGGCTTGCACCAATTTAATGGTGACGCTTGCTGATGGAGGTGAAGAACATCGTGGCCTTATTGCGTACGCTTGTTTCTTGATCTACACTTTGTTTTCGCTTCTTGTTATATTTTAATTGAAGTCCAATTTCTTTTATTTTCTTTTCTCTTTAGAGTTAGTTTCTCAGTGGATGATATGAATGTAAAAGGGTTTTTTTTTTGTTGAATTTCGATAGCTACAATGTTGAATGGAACTAAAATTTAGCAGAATTGTGCTTTCTTTTTTTTTAAAATTTTTTTTTTTACTTCTAGCTGCTTTTCGTGATCTAGTAAAACTCTTTAATTATTTTTTGATTGGAATATGAACTTGTTTGCAATTTTTCATGAACTGAAATAGGATTTACCTTCTTTGTGATTTGTTCGCATGAATATTACTTTTAATTCATGATCAAACCCAATCCTCGTTATGCTTTCTTTTATGATTCTGTTTAATTGGATACTATCTTGTTGGAGGTGGTGTGGCTGTTGGGGTTATTGGCACTCTTCAAAACAACTATTTATTCATCAAAGCAAAGAATTAAGGAAGCCAGGAGAAAACTTTCTATTTGGGCCTGAGGAAAAGAGTGTTTTTTGCTGCACACCTTGATTGTCTTGAGAATGCTTTTATTATATCTTTTTACAGTTTTAGAGGCTAGATGAGCTTAGTTTTGGAGAGGCTTGGAGGATTTAAGAGCTCTGTGCCTTGAACATGTAGTAAAACTTTCTCTTTTATAAAATGCTGAATGTTGTTTTTAGCTTATTTGGTTGGTGTCAAGGTTAGTAGGCTGCTCAACTTGAAGCCATTGACAATTTAGATATAGGTGCACTTTGACATTTGCAGTCTGTAAACTAGTACTTGAATTTACTTCTTATTCGTGCCTATCAGTAAGATGTTGTCATAGTGCTTTTATAGGTTTTGAATCTTTGATTAATGATCTTGCAAGATGATGATTGTGAATGAGGTATGGAAATGCTATATAATTATATAAAATATCAATTAACTTTGTTGGAGGCTGTAAGCCTGTAAACATTTCAAATTGGAAAAAAGATGTTGGATAGGATGATGCTCTATTTGATTTTCTATAGGATTTAAGACAAAAGGTTGTAAACTAGGTTTCTATCATAGGCATTGGGTGGAATAGGATAACTTCTAAATTCTAAAGGTTCCTTTCAAAACTGCTTTATGCTTTTATTCATCTTTTCCATTTGAAAGATAGTCCCTCTTGTTCGGTATATGCTCTTTCCCCAATGGATTAGAACTGCAATTTTTTTTAAACTGCATTCTTTCTGAAGGTGAGATGTGTAAATACTTGATTGCTATTTTAATTTACACTCTATCTTGCAAGAGGAAAACTCTTATATTCCTTTTCATTTTAGGTTAAAATTTTGTTGATTTGTTGTTTAGTTCACTATGTTAAGAGTCAGGAGATGTAGATTTTTATTTCACACTTTTCAGCAACAAAGGGTCCTAGGGTCTTTAGAAGTCATAGTTGAAACTTCATAGAGCACTTTATTTTGACCTATTTTGAAAATTAGCAATTAAGAGCTTGTCAGAGAGAACTTTTCGATCTCATAATTGGAAATTTGATTAGAAATAATGCTTACTTTATTTCTCTTTATAATTTTTTTTAAACTAGATTACAAGCATGATTGATCATGATTGATTCTTATTAAAAAGCAACTACCTCTTATTAAAAAACAATTGACTCCAACTATTTAGGAACTTGTAGATAATGAAAAACTAGTTCCACAATAATTTAAAAATAGAATGATAGATAATGTAAAATTGACTCCACAATAATTTAACTTAGAATAATAGTTAATATATTAATTGACAGTTAATCTTTTTTTTTTCATGTGTGAAATATTTGTAAACCTGGTCAAAAGGAACCATTTTAATTAAGCTAGGCTCACTTAGTTGCTGGTCATGTTGTTGGCCCTTAACATTACTTTCCCCATCAAGAATGCATTTGACCTTAAGCGTAAAAGATGGATAGCAACTCAAAATAGTAAAAACAAGCTCCCGTGATGCCTCAGTTGGTGAAAGGCCTTCCTAGTGAATAAGGACTTGTGAAGTGCCTGCAAGAGTGCGTGAGTTTAAGATGGCTTTAGGTGTGGTTGTACTTCACCTTTGTGAATTACAAGCAACTGTAGTGTACTGGTGTTGGGGCCATGGAATTTCTTTAAATAGGATACATGAAATATTGAGTGTATTTTGGTTTTTGGTGGAAGGGAGAGGCTATAAGCCATAAAACCAATTGTAGTTGAGATAGGAAAGGGGCCATAGAAACAGGGAGATAATTTGTGATTACTTTTGGAGGCAAGGGACACTAGGCGATAAGGTTGAAGTTTTAAAAGGACCATATCACCTTCTTCAGAGTAGATTTCTCAATGTTGAGCGTCGTATGCATTCTTTATGCCTGTTTGAGCTTGTAAGAGATGTTCTCGCAAATCGTGCAAAAGCAGGTTACTGTTCTGCAATTCAATATCAACAATTGCCTCTCGTGCGAGGCTTGGAGAATAAAAGAGCAAGCGAGGTGGGGAATGGCTATAAACTACTTCAAAGGGAGTGGTTTTCAAAGAAAAATGGTAACGAGTGTTGTAGCAATATTGAGCCCAAGATACCTAATCTATCCATCAGTGTGAACAGTCTCCTGTAAAAATCGAAGATACATCTCGATAACACTGTTAATTGTTTTTGTTTGCTTGTCACTTTGAGGGTGATAGGTTGTACTGAATGATAATTTAAAGCCACTCAACTTGAATAGCCTAGACTAGAAGGAACTTGTGAATGTGATGTCTCGGTCATTGACAATTGAGCCACTGTGATAGCTAAATAGGGGTGCACTAGAGGTAGGAAGTATGCTTATTTTGAGGAATGATTTATCACTACCAATAAGACAGTCTTTCCATTTGAGGGGGAAGTCCATCTATGAAATCCATGGAAATATCTGACCATACTTGTGTAGAAATTGGGAGAGGTCCCAATAGCCCTACAAGTTATAAGTGGTCTGACTTATTCCTTAGGTAAATTTCACTAGTTCTGACTATGTCTTGAACTTGACGCTCCATTCCTGTCCAGTAAAAATTTGTTGAAACCCGTTGGAGAGTTTTTTGATACCATTCATGGCATTAAGCATGGATTATTGAAATTATTCCTTGAAGAAGGGAAGAAGAAGTTGGTAGATAAACCTTGTTCTTGAAAAAGATTAGCTTGTCACGATATGTCTAATGTTTGCCTTCTTTACCTATGGTGATATGTCCCATAAATTGTAACTCTTGTGAGTTGGAAATTTTGCTTGGATTGCATCAAAGAATCCCAATTGAGGTATTGAGATTGATGTTAGGGTTCCCACATCTTTATCTTTACAGGATAGTGTATCAGCAACCACATTTTCTCGCCCAGCTCGATATTCTACTTTGAAAGCTTATTACCTTGTTAACCCAATGTTTTTGTAAAGGTAATAATGCGTTGCTCCAAGAGGAACTTGAAGCTGCAATGGTCTGTTCGTATTAGGAAAGGCCATCCTCACACGTAGGACTTCCAATGGCGCATGGCTTTAGCTAAGTTAATCAACATGTAGATGTTGGTGACGTTTGGCTAGTGTACGACTAAAGAAAGCAAGTGCTCGACCTTCCTACTGTAGGATAGCTCCTATTCCATAATTTGAGGCATCGCATTCTACTACAAAATTCTTTTCAAAATTTGGAAAGGTTAAACTAGCATTTTGGTCATGGCCAGTTTTAAAGCGTCAAAAATAACCAATGAGTCTTTGAGTCTAAACAATGGAATTCTTTCGTAGCATAGCTGTCAACGGGTCAACAATTTCTCCATAATTTTTCATGAATTTTCTATAATAACTCGTGAAACCAAGGAAGTCTCGTAATGCTTGAATGGTATTTGGTTGTGGCCATTGAAGCATTGCTGCCACCTTTTGAAGGTTTGCTTTCACTCCACAAGATGAAATCACATGCCCCAAGTAAGAGACTTGAGTTTCTGCAAATAAATATTTAGAGTGTTTTAAGAACAAGCAATGTTGTCTCAATAAGGTGAACACAATTCAAAGATGTTGGATATGTTCTGCGTAGGTACCACTATAAATTAGTATGTCGTCGAAGAATATCAAGGCGAACTTGTGCAGGAATTGTTTGAATACATCATTCATGAGGGTTTGGAAAGTGGAAATAGCATTGGTGAGGTCGAAAGACATGACTAGAAATTTGAAGTGGCCATGGTGAGTGCGAAAAGCCGTCTTGTTTACATTTGTCTCACGCATCCTGACTTGGTGATACTTATAGCATAAATCTAATTTTGTGAAATAGTGAGCCTCATGTAATTCCTTCAGTAGTTCGTCGATTATTGGAATTGAAAATTTATCTTTGATAGTCAGGGCATTCAGGGCGTGATAATTGACAACGAACCTCCTAGAATTGTTTGCCTTTTTAACCAAGAAAACTGGAGAAGGGAAAAGGGATTGACTAGGGTGGATAATCTTCTTTGTAGCATCTCTTCACATGGTTTTTTGATCTCATCCTTTTGCCCATAAAGATAACAGTAAAGGCGGACTGCTACAAGCCTTACTTTTAGTTGGAGAATAATTAAATGATCACATTGATGAGAAGGAAGTAGCCTTTTTAGTGTTTTAAACAAGTTGGAATTTTGTAAAGATTCTTTTAAGCTCTAATTCCCTATCCACCTCAACTAGTATGGTTGAAAAAGTTGTAAATAAATTGAAGTTCTTAATTCCATACAACTCTACCCTTCGGTTTTTCCACCAAAATTGCATTTTCATAGTCTCAATAAATAAGATTAAGCGTCTTTAGCTAAATCACATTTAATGTCACGAATTACGCTCTTTTGTTGAAGTATGTGATAGTCCGTGCGGCGCTTGAGTGGACACTTCCACGTAAGTCAATTAATAACTCGTTTGTATCTTAACATCAACAATAGTTACAAATTAGATTAAGGCAATATACATTGAAATTATAGGGCATATCGAATGTCATATATATAACCATTGGAATCACATAAAGAAAAAAGTTTTATTAATATAAAAATGAGTACAAAGGGATCAAGACACGCTGTTGTTGGGCCATAAGGACAACCTTAGATGATTTGCTATAAATATACTTTTACCAGTGAGGTGCCTAACAATCTGTCGACTGCTCATCTCTATAAAGAGTTTACGAGGACTTACAAATATGGCATCAATAGTCATTACAATGTGTGAGATGGGGACAGTCCCTTTCTAAAAGGTTTTTCCCTTAAAGACTTAACAAGTGTTTCTAAAACTGTCATCAAATGCTATTACAATATTTGAAAAGGGGACATCTCCCTTACAAAAATAAAACACTTAATTTTTTTATGTAATTTTACTTTATTATAGTCTTATACGAGATAGGCTCATTACACTTTCCTTTACTCAATCTGTCGACGTTCTCGTTGATTGGTTAGCTTGGAATTCTTCAAACTTTTACTTGATGATGTGGAGATTAACTTCCTTCTAACAGGTGATTTTATCTATTCTTAGGCTTTTTCATTTCACCAAATACTCTTGTGTTGGTCGTCGGTTGATTATTGTCTTCCTCTCTGCAAGAGTCTTCTTTTCTCGATGTTGTGATGGTGGCTTGGTGGTGATGGTAGCTTACGTGGCTTGACTTTTGCTTGCATTTGTTGGATTTGCATGAAATGGCTTTAGGTTGATGTGAAACATTGGATGTACTCTCATCCACTTGGGTGGATCAATCTTGTAAGAGGTTTTCTTATCTTGGTTGTAATTTGCACGAGCCTTTCATATTTTAGCACCAGTCGTTTATACTTCTTTCTTAATAATCGAAGTTGTTCCGATACTAACTTCACTAGCCCAAGGTCCCCCATTTTAAAGTGTTTTTTCCTATAGCCTTTGTCTACCAATTTCTTCATGTGGTTAGAGGTTTTCTCTAAATAAGCTCGAGGATTTCTGTGTTTTGTCTCCACTTCTTAGCAAAGTTCAATGCTTGAGGGCTCTTCCTGTTATAAGATTCCATTGAGGTGTGGGGAAGTTTAGATTGTTTCCCTGTGACAAACCTCGAAAGGGATTTTGTTTGTGGCAAAACTCTTCTATGAATTGACACATAACTAAGCCACATATAATAAATTAGGCCAATTCTTTTGGTTTGCCTACACGAAGTGTCGGAGATATCTTCCAGTAATCCGTTGAAATGTTATGTTTGACTATTAGTTTGTGGATGATAACTAGAGGCAATGTTGAGTTTTGACCTTTATAACTTGAAGAGCTCTTTCCAAAAAAAAGCTAGTAAATTGGGGATCTTTGTGACTGATAATGCTTTTAGGTATGCCTCAGTACTTCACATGTTTGAAAATCGTGCAGGTTGTTTTTTTTTTGTAGAGTCAAGCTTTTGTATTTAGATAAATGTAGCATACTTTGAAAAATGATTCACTATCACTAGAATTTCTATTATATCTCTTACTTTAGGAAATGTTATTATGAAGTCAAGAGAAAAACTTTCCCACGGCTTGCTTGGTATTGATAGCAGTTTGACCATCCATGTTTGTTTTTGTCTTTCCACTTTGTCTTGTTGGAAAATAAAACATGTCTTGGTCTAATCCATCATATCGTGGTGCATATGAGGTCAATATTACCCTTGGTTCAATAATGTAATGGTCTGCTGCTTATTTCATGGAGTATTGTGGCCTTAACTTTCTTGCTCTTGGGACAATGATTTAAGGTCCTTTTGTTAGTAGAAGTCCATTTTCAAACCAAATGTATCTGGACGTCCCACTTTATGAATTCCATTATGATAATTGCTTGGTGATCTCGATGCAAGTTTTTTTCAATAAGATTACAGATATTTGTATTCACTTTGCTACCTGTAATTGTTGCAATCATCTTGAGAATTATGGACTCAGCTTTACTGTTGAGGGCATTGCCACATGGTTTGGTTTTTCGATTTTGTGCTCGAAGGTGAAATCAAACTCGGCCAAGAACTTTTTCCATCTCGCTTGTGTGGTCATCAGGATCGTAAAAAATGAATCATTGTTAGTAGTTTTTTCTTTTGTGTTGTGTATTTTCTCTTAGTTTTGTTTAATTTACAACTTTCAAATGCAAATAAATGTCCTTGTAAAAACATTCCTCTAAAGGTAAAGTCTAATGCATCCGTTTGTAACTCGAAGTGTTTTGCAATATGAAGCAGTGTTAAAACAAGATTCGTCATCATTGAGTCTTGCAAGCCTTTGGAAGCTTCTTGGCATTTCGGTGTCCAACTCCACTTTTGTCCCTTTTTCAGTAATTTTTCTAATATTATCGCCTTTTTTTAATATCTTTTCATGAATCTCTGATAATAATTGGCTAGTCTTAAGAATGAATGAAGCTTGGTTGTATTCTTAAGGTTACCTTTTGATAGCCTTTACCTTTTACAAATCCATCTAGATATGCTTTTGTTCGATTATCTACTCAAGGAATTGAAATGGAGTTTGCGCGAATGCACATTTCTCTCTTTTCACATACAATTGGTTGTTGCGTAACCTTTGAAAGGCTTGTTGCAAGTGCTTTTGATGCTCTTTTAAGGTTGCGTTGTACACTACGATATCATTCTAGTAGATTACCACGAATTTGTCCAAATAATCATGAAAAACCCGATTTATCAATGTACAAAAAGTTACAGGAGCATGGGTTAGTCCAAAAGGCATAACAAGAAATTCGAATGCACCATTCCGCGTCATACAGGTGATTTGCAATTCATCTCCCTCTGTAACTTTAATTTAATCGTAGTTCGATCTCAAATATTATTTGGAGAAGTACTTTACATGACTTGGTCAAAGAGATTTGTTATAAAGGAAATTGGATATTTATTCCTAATTGTGACTTTATTTAGAACTCCATAATACACGCATAATCGTAAATTCTTATCTTGGTTTTCTTGACAAAGTATCGAGGTCTCAAAAGGTGCGTTTAATGGTTAGATGAATCCGGCTTAAATTAGCTTTTTTAATTGCTTTTTTTGCTTTGCTAACTCTGGGGAAGCCATCTTATATGGTTTATTTGCAAGCGGTTTGACGCCTGAGAGTAATTCTATCTCATGATCAACAGCTCATCAAGAAGGTAGGACCTTAGGTAGCTGTTATGGCATCACATCTTGAAATTCTTCCAAAATTAGCTTCATTACCTTGGGTATTGGATTTATACTATCTCCGCTTTTGTAGATGGGCATGGCCACACAAGAAGGCTTTCTTTTCTTGAATTAGATAACTGATATCGATTATTCCCTGAATAACATTAGACAATTTGCAACAGGAAATGGGATGATTTGTGCTTTCGTCATAAAATTCAAGCCTAAAACAAAATCAAAGTCATCTGTAGTGGCTATGGTCATGTTCATCATCCTCTTTCAAGAACCAATCTTAATCTTTACGTCTTTAGAGTTCCCCATAATAGTTGAAGTTAGCGAGTTGACTGTTTTTATCTACTTGAAGTCTTTCTTAACTTTGAGATCGCATCTCTTTGCCTCTCTTAGGGCGATAAAGGTATTGGAGGACCATGTGTCGAGCATGACTTTAGTCTTTTTACCTTGATCTCTTAAGTTTGCATTGGTATTACTTACAGTAATAATCAAAAGATTTACTTGAACTTTTAATTCTTCAATCTCGCCTTGGGGAGTGCTCACACATCTATGATCTCATCATTCAAAGTATTAATCATCTCAAGTAGGTTTTACTAGATTGTCTCAATTTTATCTATTCACTCGTGTAGGATTATTTGAGCTTTTACTACGACCACCGTGGCCTCTATTTCATCAATCCTTTAATGGTCTTTTGGTGAACTTTGCATGGTCATCATGTTTACTATTTAGCTCAACACGTCTTTTCTGAACTTTGATACCAACTATCACAAACTACACTTCTTCGTTTAGGTATGCGATAGTTTGTGTGGCGCTTGAACGGAAGTTTACACGCTAGCTAGCCAATAGCTCATTTATATCTAAAGAAATATTAACAGGAGCCACAAATTATATTAAAGAAATGCACATTGAAATCATAGGGCATACTGAATGTCATACATGTAACCATTGAAGCTGCATAAAGAAAAAAATTTTATTAAAATGAGTACAAAGAGATCAAGACACATCATCTTCAGGCCAAAGGGGTAGTCTTAGATGATTAAACATATTTTTACCAGTGAAACAATCTAACAATCCATTGACTGCTCACTCCTTCTAAAGAACTTCGAGGATTTATAACTATTTCACCAATAGCCATTACAATATGTGAGATGGGGACATTCCCTTCCTAAAAGTTCTTCCCTTTAAAAACTTAACAAGTATTTTTAGAACTATTACCAAATGCTATCATAATGTTTGAAAAAGGGACATTTCTCTTGCGAATACAAAAGATTTAATGTCCTATCTAATTCTATGTTGTCATAACTTGATACAATTTTGGCTAATGACATTTAGCACTGCACCAAACCCATATAGAGGCAGTAAAAATAAATCAAAGCAAAAGGTTTGAGGACCTAGTTGTATTAGAAGTGATCGACATACTCTTGGGTTATGCAACCTTTCCCCATTTGCTATTGTTACTTGTAATTCAACCTTTGATTCAGTTGGTATTTTCATCCAATCCACCAAGGCCTTATCCATGAAGTTATGTGTGTTCCAAAATCAATCAAGATCAATAGGGGCTTTCTATCGATAAATCCTTTCACTTGCATCGTTTGTGATTTTTGCATTCTTGTTATAGCATGAATTAATATTTCAGGCTTCTCTGTTTCTTTTACTAGAATATCTAGTTTAGGTTGCAAGTCATCAATTCCCTTTAACCAAATAAGTCTTCTACACTAATGCCTCATTATGTATCATAATTGTAACAAAGCCCTTTCGCCCTCATTTCCTCCATCTTTGCTTTACTTAGCTGCTTCACAAATGATGTTTGTGGTGCACCATTTGCTATGCTTCTTCGTAGGCCAATTGCTTTTTCCCAATGTCTATACCTTTGTCATTCACACAATTGGGCTAACCTCATAGCGTTAGATAAATCTTAAGGATGTTGTAGCTTGACCTCTACTATTATTGCCTCTTTCAACCCATTGATGAAAATTTCAATTTCTTGTTTTTGGGTCAGAGTGCTAGTGTCATGGGAGTTTTCTCTTTGCACCTGTGTGGTGCTCAACCATGCACTTTCTTGGACCTCTTCGATGGCTAAGCCAAACTTGCTCGGACAAGGTGGTCTCCGTGGACAAGATTACTGATGCAGAAGCGAAATTTCAAACATTGAAATGCTCAGTCAATTGAGCCCTGCTCGCTAAGCTTCTAATCCTGACAATCAGAACATTCTTGTGTTAAGCCTTTTTTGCTCGAAAAGCACCACCTCTAGTAGCCCCTCGTCTCACGCACATTACTCTCGGACACCTTATCTAGCTTGCATGCTCAGTCAATTGAGGCAATCGGCACTCAATAAGAAAGGCACAAAGCAACAAGGAAGTGCATAGGAAAAAAGGGTATTTGTATTTACACTCAATGTATATAAATGTACAAGGGTGGCTTAAGCTAGCTACATAATGTGCCTCAGCACCCCAACCCAACAGCCTTGGCTTAAACTCACTATAGCCCCTTACAATGGCCCCCAAGTGCTTAGCCACTCAGCCTCTAGGTTCCCAGCTTTGCTCACTCTTTCACAGCAACCAGGCACCAGCCAACAACCAACTAAGAATAACTAGTCAACCAACAACCTTGGAAACGTCCCCTTTTATAATGGGAAGCCTCCTCTAGCAGTCCCAAGGGGTTTCCAATGGTTCTAGTGTCGTTTCGAGTCTGTCTGGGCTCTTTGATGCACCTTTGGGCTGTTGGCCAATGACTATGCAACGGTTAGCTTGCTTGTCGGGCTAGCCAGTCTTTTCCCCACAACTTGGGTCTGTCTTGCATGCCAATTTGGCTTGCCTAGGCGCCAACTTTAGTGGTCTGCATGCCAAAGTGGTTTTTGTACCTATGTGCCCTACTCTGTGTGCCCCACTGCTTGGGCCTCCTGCATGCCAAAACTGCTTGCCACAGTCACCTACGAGCTTAAGCATTACCTAGTGGCGAGAGATCTACCCCATTTGTGAGCCATGATGCCTTCTATTGAGTCAGCTTTCCTAATGAAACAAAATGGGTGACACACTAGCACATGTTACGAGTTGGTCAAAATGCTGCTGGTAAATCCTCCATCGTGTTTATTTGACGAAGCTTAGATAACTCTTCTAGTTTGTTGCTTCTGATTGGCAGCCCAAAATGCAGGTTGCAATTGGCTTTGAAATCTTCCCAAGACAATTGTGGTTGTTCTTTCTCCAACTTGGGGAACCATAGTTGACTGTGTCCTTCCAAGTGGAAGGATGTCAACCCCAGCCTTTTTTCTGTTAATGTTCGTTGGTGACGAAAGAAATGTTCATCGCGACTTAACCATCCTAAGGGATCATAAGAGCCATTATAATGGAGAAAATCGAGTTTCGAGTATTTTGGCACAAAATTTTCTCCATTTAGGTTTTCCAATCTCACTTTTTATTCTTTATGACCACAATTGTTATTCCCATTTCTTGTTCCCTTACCTTCCAATCGGTTTATAGCTAGGTCACGAGAAAGTTCTTCCAATTAGGCTATAACATCAATTGGCCTTGCCTCATCAGTAACCTTATCCTTGTTGCTTTCGACTTTATCTCGTGCTCGATCTTTTGATACATAGCCATGAAGGCTTTGAATTGCTGTTAAAGAGTACAAGAGTCTCTCATAATACCCTCATCTGATACAAGGTTGTTATAGGTCCTTGAGCATGATATGGTTATAAGACCTTGCAATTTGAAATCTAAAGGCAACTTAGCTTGCAAGTTATGTTTATGAGTTTCCTACCTTTTTAACCTATTTTGACATTAGAAATTAAGAGCTTGTTAGAGAGAACTTTTCGATCTTAGAATTGGAAATTTGATTAGAAATAATGCTTATTTTATTTCTCCTCATAATTCTTTTTTTAAACTAGATTACAAATATGACTAATCATAACTGACTCTTGTCAAAACCAACTACTTAGTATTAAAAGCAACTGACTCCAGCTATTTAGGAACATGTAAATGCAAAACTAACTCCACAATAATTAAAAATTAGAATGATAGATAATGCAAAGTCAACTCCATAATAATTTAAATTAGAATGATAATTAATACATTAATTGATAGCTATTTTTTTTCATGTGTGAAACATTTGTAAATCTGGTCAAGAGGAACCACTTTGATTGAATTAGGCTAACTAAGTTGTTGGTCCAGCTGTTGGGTTTTAACACCCTCCTTTAATCATAACCAAAACCCTCCATCCCCGACATTGATGCACTCCTTTCTTCCTTTACCAAGTACCTAATTAACTCATTCCTTCTTAAAGATTCGACGCGAATGTGCTAGATATTGAAATAAAAGAATGTAAAAGGAAGTCCTTACCACATGTAGATTAAGCTAGAGACATCACGTGGGTGAACACAAAGTATCTTCTTCATGGTAAGTGGATTTTTAAGATGTCTACTAATGGAGTTGTAGATATGGAAAAACAACTAGTGGATCAAAGTGAGTTGTGACTTGTATACATTTTTGTTTATGTTGTCCATTGTTTTGTTGATGAACTGAACAAAAATTGCATATTTGATGAATATTCAATATAAATTCTGAATTTGACCTGACTTGACTTAATATTAAAAAAATTAATTTTATAACTTATAATATAATATTATAAATGTATTAAAAAACATAAAAAATGATTAATTTTACTCAATGAATTCAATGTAGATAATTTACTTCTAAATTCAAACAAAAAACAATGGAGCTTTCTTTTCTCTTATTTTAAAAACATGCTAGCTTTTCAAGAACTACCTTTCTCCCAATAGATCTCAAATCACCTTTTTCTCACACAATCGTGATCTCCATCTCTTTTATTTTTCTCTACAAAGACTACTAGAAAAAAAAAAGACTTAGCAACAGAATGATAAAATCTAAAATTTTTTTGTTCTTATAAAGATAAAGAGAAAAGAAGACTTAAAATTCAAAGTTGCATTTAGATATTATTTAAAGGTTTTTTTTCTTCTTTATTAAGGATTTTAATATTAACTATATCATTTTCTCTTTTTCATCATTCTTGAGAAATTGAAGTATTATGGTTCGATTACTTGCTAAATCAATAAAAATCTAATACTATTACTATTATACGAAGTTTGAGAATTGTTCAGTTTTTGTATATTTTTTTTTATTTTAACATCTGGAATTGTATATAAGTTTAAAGCAGATTTATTCAGCTTTAATTTATTAGGTGATTGAAGATAGTATGAATACTCTTTTATGGTAATTTTAACGAAAATTAGAACTTATATAATTTATTTTGTCAAATAACTTGTTAAGCAGTTTTAACTTAATTTTAAAAGTTATTATTTTTTTATAAAAATTTCATAATAGCTTTTAAGTTTTAAAAAACTAAACTAAATAGGTTCTAAATAAAAAATAAAATATCAATCATTAAGTCATATATATTTTGTCAAGTTATGATAAAATCATAACTTGGATTTCTTGCTTGAGGTGTTGATAAATTGAATGGATTTGCATAAGTTCAAAATATGCCATTTTTAAATTTTAATAGGCCAATATATTAACAATAATGGGTGTGTTATCCCTCAAACCCAAATTTCATTTGAAACCGTGTTGATCATCCATATTACTATTCAGTTCTAGACTAAAGGTGATAATAGATACTATTAACTTATCAGTTATTCTGCTCTTTCATGTACTTTATATGGTTGGTTCCTGTTGTCTTTTGCTCTTACACTGTTTCCTTCCCTGTTTAGTTATAAAATGCGGTGCATCACATCTTAACCATACAACCAAATACAAATATTTTTAACATGGTACATGTTATTTCGTCTACTGTTATTAATTTAAGTTAATCAATTTGGTTTACATAGTAGAGCCACCAATGTCATTTGTCAAAGGCAAAGATGTTTGTTCCCGTGCGGATTTTGTTTATTGAGTGTTGCGCCGAGCCATTGGAGGCTTTAGGTGATTCTTTTTTTGTAATTCTAATTCGCTGGTATGCTGACTGTTGATGATGCTGCGATTGTCGAGGCTACTCAGGTCGGTTAGTGCAGGATTACAGATGAATTAGAGTTTTGTTTAGTGCTTGTGAACATCCATAACAACAACTATATATAAACAGAGCCTCCAGCCTGGGGTTTTTGTTGTGCCATAATGAGTCTCCTGCATCTTAGCTAGAGACTGGAAGTGGCATCCTAAGGACAGTGATTAATAAAATCTATATGCTTCGCAAAAGAAAAAAATGATTTACATAATTGATAGAGATAGACAATATGCAAGAATGAAACTGCAAATAAAAATGTCTAATTCATCAAGTACCCTAATTATAAACATATCAATATCATAGCATAAGGCATAGCTTTGGAGAATCAGAATTACACTTTAATTGTACTTAAATGCCAAAAAGACAAAAAAAAAAAAGGTTATTGCAATTTATTTGCATGTATATAAAAAATTGAAGATGCTTTTTGTTGGTATATTTTCAAGATCAAAGGTTACGTCACATGATGAAAAGTTATTTTAGCTCAGAAGTTATGTCACATAAAGTGACATAATGTGTTTATTGGATTATAGACAGGTTTTCATGCGAATGGTTATATCTTTTGGTAAAATAATATCTAAAAGTTATGAGACATATTAAAAAGACACCATAGCTCAAAAGTTAGATATGAAAAATTATTGTTTCAAATTATAAGTCAAAAGTTATAATTTATAAAATGAATAGTTATCTTTTCATAAGATAATTATTAAAACAATAACTATATTTAAAAGTTATGTTTGGCAAAATGAAAAGATACCTTTTAAACAAAATAGTACCTTAATGAAAGGGTTGTGTCTTTACAGAAGAGATACTTACAAACTTATATAAAGAGCTTGTTGCCAACCATTTTGACACATCAAAGCAAACATGAAAACAAGAATAGAAATATCAAAAGCAAGATAAGTATTGTGTTCTAATAACATAAACATTTTTTCCATCAAATACAAAAGTTTTCAAATTCCTTATAGTCTACTTGCTGCAGAAAGTAGGTTTTAAGGCTAAACAACTTTACAAATCTTGGGGTGTATCTAGCGGTCTATTTTCATAAAGTGCAATACGAAGTTAGACGTTAGTTTTATTATATCCTTAAAGTTATTCACATTATTCCCTTTTACATATCAAGTGATGGAGGTAAAATAAGTCTTAAAATAACATCTATTTAAAAGCTTATATTGAAGTCAATTTTGTCATTTATTAAATACCTTCAAAACCCATTTGCACCAACACTTTTTATTTTTTATTTTTTTCTAGAAATTCAACCTGCCATGTTATCTCTTTACTCCAAAATTGGTTTCTTTTTGGAGGCAATTGGTCAATTCAAGATTTTTTGGATAAAGAGTCCATGAATATTCTAATGGATAGTTTTTATCTATTTCCTACTCGAAACCAGTTCCCTCATTTTGTCTTACTCCTTTTGCTGGTAAGCCATGGCTATCTACATTAATCTTCCATTTCCAATTGGTCGAAATCATTCCCTACAGAAAAGGCCTCTCCCTGGACATCTGGCTCCGGGGTTGTCCCTGTTTTACCATATAGCAAGTATATTAGAACTAACAATCTTCAAGAAACAGGGACGACGCTGCTAGAAAGGTACAAAAAATTAAGTATCAGTCACCGACTCTTCACCGCTATCATTTGGTTAGTTGGCCTATAAGACCAGGAACCATTAAGTCTAATATTTTATGACTGAATCTGATCAACGAAAAGAGTTTTTTCTAAAAAAATTTCTGTACGATAATTATACTTGAAGATGTTCCTCTAAGATACAACCACCGTGGAAAAAATATACATGGATATGTTGTTTTGGAATGGTTGTTGAGACAATGAGACTCTTAAAAGGCTGCTCCCTGGTTGTTCTATTTTTCCAGAAAACGTGCACTATCTTGTGTTGCGTTGGGGTGGTTAGCTCTACTTCTAATAACTTTACAGTGAAAAGATTTCGTCTGAGAATTTTAAGTAATTATTACCAGTTCCTCTGAAACTAGACTACAGTTTTGGAGGTTTGGTTTCTGTTAAGAAACGGATTCTCATCAAAGCGAAGTACAGAATGTCTAAATCTGATGTACTTTGTTACATAATCTATAGCGTTCGATTACGATTAGATCATACGATTGACTTTTTCAAACTTCCAAATTCCAACATTCTTTTTCAGCACAAGGAATGTTTAACCTAGTATTTACGAATGGGACAAAGTTCTCTTTGCTCTCTCATTTCCGTGAAGTTGGAATTTATTCAAAAGTAAAAAGTGAAAAAGATCAAAATTCTATTTTTATTAGAGTATAAATTACATAATACTTAGATAAGTTCTTAAACTATTTAAATTTTTTTTTTAAATAAATAAGTTCAATCAAGTTATTATATTTTTATTTTGGATCAAATAGATCCTGATGATTAATTGATTATTTGTCATTAATTAAAATATTATTTATTATTTTATATTCACGTTATGTTAATATAATGTTTAGGTGGAGAGTTATAATCATATTATCATCTAACATTAACATGCTACATCATCATCTATTATGTTATGTTAGTATATCACATCAGCGTCATATGATGTAAAGCGATAATTGATAATTTAATTAATAACAATTAATTAATTATTAGTTATAAAAATTTATTTGACTCAAAATAAAAAATATACATATTTGATTGAATATAATAAAAAAAATAAAAATTTATTATAAATTTTTTAAATAATTTAAGAACTCTTTTTAAGTATTATGCCAATATAAATCTATTCGTCTATAATTTTCAAAAAAAAAAAATCTATTACAGCAAGATGAGCAGTTTTGATAGCAAGTAATTGACCTTAAGATTTTCTACTACGATCTTTTCAGAAATTAAATTTCATCAAACAGAAAATATTAATTGAAAAAGGAAAGCCTTTCAAATGGTTGGTGTTGACTTGAACCGTCCACGATTTGTATATACTAGTAGTAATGGGCCGAGCATTTATTGGCCTTTTCTTTTGTTATATAACTGATTAAATTATACATGTAGGTTCGGAAAACAATAATGAGAAGCAAGAGGGTTAGTTATGTTCATGAATACGTTGAGATTGTATTCCGGAATTGTTAAAAGGAAGATTATGTATGATAATGGCATTTGAAAAGCAACCTCCGAATCCGAATTGATTTGGATTGTTTCTTTTTGACCAAAATTTGTTGTAAGTTTGTTGAAGAGCGTTCTACTTACCACCTTCCCTCCACTCCACTACACATAAACCACCCTTTATTTATACAAATTAAGACTCGTGAAAACTTCCACAAAACGAAAAGCAACCTGAGATTAAACAATGGCTTCTGCTGTCAAAGAAGAAATTTCAAAAGATGGAGGAAGCAGCAGCCAGACCCAGAGTCTGGCAGAGATGGAAGACGAAGAAGAAGAGCTCTTCGAGATCAATCTTGAGGCAGTTAACAGTATCCCTCCTCCCCATTACTGGGAAGCGTTTTTCACCGCAACCAGCAGTGCATTACTTGCCAATTGTTTGTTACCTATTTCTGATCTTTCCAGCGCAATCCCCACGGTATCTACGGCTTGTAGCACATTGTCCAGGGAAGGACTGGCGAATATTGTCATGGTTGCAGAGTCCTTGCCACGGAAGTTATTTGGGATCCCATGTTTTGAGGCTTTTGGGGTACAACACAAGGAAATGAGAGCATAATGTTCACATATAAACAGAAAAAAGACCTAAAGGTAAGTTCTAGATTCTCTCTGCTATTTGAGTTGAAAAACATGTAATTGAAGAATTAAGTTGATGATATCCACATGCAGTCTGATATTGGGTATCCGTATATTCGTGTTATAACATCTACTTATTGTCACATTGAGTTATATTTTGAAAATCTTTTTCCCAATTCATTTTTTCTGAGGGTGTTCTTATGTACCTGTTTCCCAGTACAATTGAGCTGGTTCTTTCTTTCTCCTTGTCCATCAGACTCAGACGTTCTCGAAAACATGTGGGCTGTGCTGTACTGTGTGTACTCCCTAGCCCTGTTTAGTGTTTACAGTGTTCCATTAATCAGCCCAGAGCTACACTAAAAGGCAGTAAATGAAGCGGAGAAGAAAGCGTCACTCGGCACAGTTTACATTGTACAACCACAAACAACGAATGAACAAAACAAAAAAAATGAAAATCCTTCACTCTCTCTTCTCTTCTTGTGTGATTGATATCTAGCGAAAGTCTCCTCTTCCCTGGTACATGCTTTTGCAGTCTGCCGGGTGCTAGCTGGTTGAGCTCTTTCTTCCACCATTAAAGAACTTATATTATGCAAAGCAAGTATTCCGTGGAGCTTGTCCACTTTTGCTAGAGGTTAGAAGAATAAGATTAAAAATTTTAAAAATTAGTATATTAATTATGTTTTTGGAATGTCGCATGTCATCTCACTTATGGAAAAGAGGTATGATAGGTTTTTAGTAAAATTGTACTCGATGATATTTTTTGAATTCAAATTTATCAGTTATTAATTTTATATTGAAAAACATACATTTTTCCATGATTAAGTTTGAGATGTTTTAATTCACATTGATTTTGTTCATGAGTTGAAGCATTGAGGCTTGGTGGCTTAATTGTAAGAAAATCATTGAGACAATTTACATCTTTTTTTTTAAAGAATTTATCAATTGTTTTCAATTTACTCATATTTTAATCAAATTTAGAAAAAAATTAATATAATCAACATCTAATATTTTTATTTTATTTTTATTTAATACTAAATATAAAACTATAATTAATAAAATACAAATAGTTAAATACAATATACAAGATTAATAATTTCCTCTTATATAATCAAGATTGTTTAAAGACGACATACTCAAATAAATTTCCTTTTATATACTCAAGATAATTTTTTTCAACTAAATATAAAACGTAAAACAAATAAAAAAGATATACTTCAGATAATTTTCTTTTATATAATCAGGATTAATAAAAAAAATGATACATTGATGAAATTTTAAGACTTAAGAGAGTAAAGTTGAGTGAGACATGTGGAGTCATTTTGTTATTCCTTATTTGTATTAATTATTAAATAAAAAAATTGGAGGAAGCTATTAAGAGAATATATAAACGATTTTAAAAATTTTATATGATATATAAAAATTTTTAAAAATTCTGGAAGGGCCACAACCCCCTTAACTACAAAGGATCTACCCCTACAAGTAGTGATGGTAGAGGCTCATTTAATATATATTGTAGAAGGAGAAAAATTGTTATCCAATTACAAGATGCCACACGTTCGAAATTAGTAAATTAAAGAAAATTTTCAAAGACGAATCATGTATTGCCATATGGACTCAAAGACATCAATGAAGATAGCCATATAATTAATCATAAAATAATTAACTTATTAGCTAAATTATCTCAAAGACACATAGTTGGATCAATTAAAAATCATATATTTATCTCTTAAGATAATATCAAATTTGGACTAATAAAAATTCAACAATTAGTCATCCAATTTATCTTTAAATAAATCAAGATAATTTTAAAATAATATTTAAATTTAACCAATATAAATTTACCTATTCGTCATCCAATTTATCTCTACATAAATCAAGATAATTTAGAGATAAAATCTATATTTGGTCTTCCAATTTATCTCTAAATAAATCAAGATAATTTAGAGATAAAACTTAAATTCGACTAATCAAAACTCAAAGACTCAAAATTTGATCAATCAAAAATCATTTATGAGTTATTATGATTTAACTCTATTATATTAAAATAATTTCGAGATAATTCAAAGAGATTAAATTCTTATAAAAGTCTCTCATTTAGCACTATAAATATAGTACTCCTCCAAACCATTTGATGAACCACGGAGGAAGGAAGCGACAGAGAAAGGAGAACAAGGGAAAATGAAAAAAATTAGGAGAAAGAGGTAGATTCAGTAGATCAAAGCCTCCAGAGTTCAACCAAATCCTAGAAAGAAGATTGTGAAGATTAAAGCCTCGAAGGAAGATTTTGCAAATCAAAGCCAACAAAGTTCCATAAATCCAAGAAGGAAGATTTGAACCATTAAAACGTTTCTAGATTTTTGAATAAGTCTAAGAAAGAAGATTAGAAGAACCAAAGTTTCTCCAAAGTTCCAACCTATGAGTCGAAGTCTCCAAATCATTCGTTCAAGGTCAAGTTGAAAGACCCTTGAAGTGAAGTCTCCAAATCCTTCTTTTGAGATCAAGTCCCAAGACTCTTGAAGCAAAGTTTCCAAATCGTTTGTTCAAAATCAAGTTGTCAAGGCCATTGAAACGAAGTCTCCAAATCATTCATTCAAAATCAAGTTACGAGACCCTTGAAGTGAAGTCTCCAAATCATTCGATCAAAATCAAGTCATCAAGACTATTGAAACAAAGTCTCCGAATTGTTCGTTCAGGATTAAGTAGTCAAGACCTTTGAAGAGAAGTATCCAAATTGTTCGTTCAAGATCAAGTCGTCAAGACCTTTGAAGTAAAGTCTTCAAATTATAAGTCGTCAAGACCCTTGAAGCCAAATCTCCAATCATTTTTTCAAGATCAGTAGTCAAGACCCTTGAAATGAAGTCTCTAAATTATTCGTTCAAGATCAAGTCGTTAAGACTCTGAAATAAAGTCTCTAAATTGTTCCTTTAAGATTAAGTCATAAGACCCTTAAAGTGAATTCAAGATCAAGTCAACAACACTTGAAGCAAAGTACTAAGTTCAAGATCAAGTCATTGTGACCCTTGAAACGAAGATTGAAGAAATTAATTAGAAGACATTCTTTATTTTAAAAAAATACCAGAGAGTGTAAACTTATGTTTGATAAATAAATAAATTTTAAATTTATCTTCAAATTTTTCTAGTCTAAAATTTTGACTCAAAATTTGTGTGTTCAAATTTCTTGCACGTCTAGTGGGACAATCTCTACCTCTCATATATTTTCTTCAAGCAAATCTCAAAATTGTAATAATGGCTAAAAACTACGTTGATAAATTAACTTTTAGGCATGAACGAGCGAATCTTGCACTCTTTTCAAATTCATCATCAAGCACGGATGTTCCAACTTATCCATATGGCATTGGGCAAAGGACAAAGACTTGTAATGAATTGTATAAGCAGACTTTTCTAGTGTTCAACCTAAATCCTTTGTATGATACTTCTTCCCCAAATTTTAAAAAAGTTTTTGCATGGAAAGTTGCTTGCTTTAAAGAATCAAGTACAAATCTCCTACTCTCATTCAATGAACAAGATGGCTATTCAAGAAGCAGTTTTGTTCCATCATCCCCATGCCACAATGCCTCTTCAAGAGAAAATTCTAAAGTGATAGTTGTCATGACGACTAACACGACATCTTTGGAAGAGCAAGTTATGCTTTTGACAAAGGTTGTGCAATCTCTAACAACAAGAATAAAAGAAAATGATGATCAAATTGCCTTAATGATGGAAAAAATTAATAGCCTTATTGGAAAGGCTCCAATTTATCTTGGCCAAAATTAGTGTCAGAATCTTCAAGAAAATTATGAGAATTCCACTATGGAAGTGGAAAAAAATCTCCAAGAAAAGCCAATAAAGTGGCAATAAAGTGGTCATTCTTGACCAATTGAAAGAATTCATCAAGAAATAAGTGGAAAATGTCACCCAAATTTCCTACACTTATGCAAAACCATACTCCCAAAGGATTGATTGCATAAGAATGGCAGAGAATTATCAACCACCAAAGTTTCAACAATTCGATGGTAAAGGAAATCCAAACCAACATGTTGTGCTTTTTGTGGAACCTTGCAACAACGTTGACACCTATGGAGATCTTACGGTGAAACAATTCATTTGTTCTATTAAAAGCAATCCCTTCGACTAGTGCATTGATTTTGAGCTCGGAACAATTGATAGTTTGAACAACTAGAGTGTGAGTTCCTTAATCACTTTTATAGCACGCAACATGTTGTTAGCATGATTGAACTCATAACTTCACATTAATGGAAGGGTGAGCCTATGATTGATTACATCCATAAGTGGAGAAATCTAAGTTTTAACTGTAAAGAACGATTATTTGAGTCATTAGCCTTCGATATGTGCATCCAAGGGATGAATTGGGGATTGCGTTATATTTTTCAAGGTATTAAGCCTAAAACCTTTAAAGAGTTAGCTAATTGTGCACATGAGATGGAGATAAATATGTTTATTGCTGGAAATCAAAGATCTATTTTTCAAGAGCCAAAATGACGACAAGGAAAATGAAGACATTCATAAAAGGGGCAAAACATGTTCGATATGTGTGAAAATGAACAATCTATGACTATAAGCACCAAGGCCCTCAAGATGTTCACCAATTCAAAGAATTCTCAAAAAAAAAAAAGTGTCTCCCTTCACAATTAAGGTAAAAATAAAACCTCTTTGAAGGAAAGACAAGATAAGTAATATCCTTTCCTTGATTTAGATATTTTAGACATGTTGGAAAACCTCTTGAAGGCTAAGGTCATTTAGTTGCCAAGTATAAAGTGACCTTAAGAAGCTAATAGAGTGACTAACCCCAACTATTGCAAGTATCATCGCTTGATTGGCCACCTTATAGAAAAATATTTTGTTTTGAAAGAAAAAATCATGTGGCTTTACAATGATGGGAAAAGTGAATTTAAGGAAGAAACTTTGTCATCAAATTTGACATCAGTAATGGTTTCTCAACGTAATGTGTTAAGCACAATTATAAAATTTGGATTTTTCAACTCCATCACATCAATCCTAAATTGAAAAAGAAGTAACCAATTTTCAAGAAAATGGGGGTAATAACTATGACTACACAAATGAGGGTTAAGACGATGAAAGATGGATCGTAGCTTCTCATCAAGAAGCTGATGCAAAAGATAATGCAATGAAATTTTTTTTTGAAGTGCTACTATGCTTGAAGATTAGTTGCTCCTTAATAAGAGCATGAACTACCTAAAAAAGAGAAAAAAACCTTCATAAGTTGAAAATTCTTAAGAGGATGAATTAGGCAAAAGTTAGGGCATAAAAAAAAAGAACTATGTTGTGACTTGATCTTTCATATTGGGAGGTACTTAGGCAACTTGGTCACATTGCCAAGTTCAATCAACCCAAAAATAATGTCTCTTAGATTGATGATGATTCAACTTTTTACAATGATGAAGTTATCAACTTGACAAAGATAAATTGTTGAATTAAATCAAAACATAAGCAGTTAGAATGCGAAGAATGATTTTCTACAGTCCACCTCTTCAATGTTGGCATCATGTTTAGCTAATTAAATTAGCTTTAACAAGTCTCAAATTTTTACGAAGTCTATCCGACATAGTCATACATCATGTATAAAAATTATGGGGATCAAATGAGCTAGATATGTTGGTGAATTAAATCAAAATAGAGGCTATCAGACTGTTAAGAACAATTTTTTATACCTCACCTCTTCAATTTTGACTCTATGTTGCCCATCAAATCAACTTCCACTAGTCTCAAATTTTTACTACGTTTAGCCAACATGGTTATACATCATGTGCAAAAAAATAAGAATCAAATGAGTAAGATAAATTGGTGAATTAAATTAAGATAGAAGCTGTTCAAAAATAAGACAATTTTGAAAATTTTCTTTGATCCAATCTTTCACTAAAGAATCTGAAGAATAAAAGCATAAACGAGAAAAGATTTTTAGCTAGTAATGAATCTTTTTAAGCATATCAGTAACATGGCTTGTACACATGTAAGAATTCTCCTCAAATGAAGAATTTAAGCAAATGTTGGTACCAAAACAAATTATATTTCGAACACTTTTCCACTTGTCACATTGTAAATGGATAACGAAGATTAAATTTCAAGACCAGTCCACTTGTCACATTCAAAATCATGTCTGAACAAGTTTTGAAGGGCATTTGTAGAAGGAGAAAAATTGTTATCCCATTAAAATATACCACATGTTCGAAATTAGTAAATTGAAGAAATTTGTCAACGACCAATCATGTATTACCATGTGGACTTGAAGACATCAATGAAGTTAGCCATATAATTAATCATAAGCTAATTAATTTATTGGTTGAATTATCTCAAAGATGCATAGTTGAACCAATTAAATTTTACATATGAGTCATATATTTATCACTTGAGATAATATCTAATTTGGACCAATAAAAATGCAAATATTGATCATCCAATTTATCCTTAAAGAAATCAAGGTAATTTAGAGATAATATTTAAATTTGACCAATTAAATTTTACATGTTGGTCATCCAATTTATCTTTAAATAAATGAAGATAATTTAGATATAAAATCCAAATTTGATAATCCAATTTATCTCCAAATAAATCAAGATAATTTATAGATAATACTCCAATTTGACCAATCAAAACTCAAAGACTCAAAATTTGGCCAATCAAAAACTTATCTATAAGTCATCATGATATATCTTTAATTAAATTAAAATAATTTAGAGATAATTTAAAAAGACTAAATTCTCATGAAAGTTTCTCATCTAGCATTATAAATACAATGCGCCTCCAAGCCATTTGATGAACCATGGAGGAAAGGAACGATGGAGAAAGGAGAACAAGAAAGAAAGGAAATAAAGGGAAAAACAAGACAACTAGGAGAAAGAGGAAGGTTCTAAAGAATAAAGCCTCGAAATTTCAACCAAATTTGAGAAAGAAGATTATGAAAATCAAAGCCTAGAAGGAAGATTCTGAAGATCAAAGCATCAAAAGTTCAACCAAGTCCAAGATCTGAAGATCAAAGCCTCCAAAGTTCCATAAATCCAAGAAGGAAGATCTGAAGCACCAAAGCTTTTCTAGATTTCCAATTAAGTTCAAGAAGGAAAATTTGAAAAGCAAAAGCTTCTCCAAAGTTCTAACCTACAAGTCTAGGTCTCCAAATCATTCATTCAAGATCAAGTCCCAAGACCCTTAGAGCGAAGTATTCAAATCATTCATTCAAGATTGAGTCATAAGACTCTTGAAACAAAGTCTTTAAATATTTGTTCAAAATCACGTTGTTAAGACCTTTGAAATAAAGTCTCTAAATCATTTGCTCAGAGTCAAGTCCCAGACCCTTAAAGCAAAGTCTACAAATTGTTTGTTCAAGATCAAGTCGTCAAAACCCTTGAAACAAAGTCTATTAATTGTTCGTTCAAGATCAAGTCATCAAGACCTTTGTAGTGAAGTCTCCAAATTGTTCATTCAATTAAGTCGTCAAGACCCTTTAAGAAAAGTCTCTAAATCATTCATTCAAGATCAAGTTTTCAAGACATTTAAAACGAAGTCTCTAAATCGTTCGTTCAAGATCAAGTCATAAGACCCTTGAAGCAAATTCAAGATCAAGTCAAAAACCCTTGAAGCGGAGTACAAAGTTCAAGATCAAGTCATCGTGACCCTTGAAACGAAGATTGAAGAAATTAATCAAAGGACGTTCTTTATTGTAAAAGAATAACAGAAATTGTAAACTTTTTTTTTTGCTCTGTTAAGAAAAAAGAGTATATTAATAGAATTGAAAGTACAAGATGGGTAAGCATATGGGTAGATTTTTGCTTAGAGTTCACAAGCAAAAATTCTTAATGAAACAAAATAACAGGTGGCTGAAAATTAAGAATGAATGAATAAATAAATAAATAAATAAATAAAGATAATGAAACCATGCTTTGCAGGAAACAGATAGCAGAGTGTCAGTGCTGAAATTGTGACATCTATGTTGGAAAACAGGCAACATGAAAGCAAAAAGGAGAAGAAGATCAAAACCTTTAAACATAGTAGTAGGGATAGGCAAGATGGAAAAAGCATAATCATAAAAAAGAAACAAATCATACCAAAGAAATGCAAAGGAGACAACTGAGTAAAAGCATTTGATAAAAAATAGAACAAGAAGAAGATCATAAGCCTAATAATTCCAATCCATTACCAAAAAATTATTTTTACCGATGGAATCAATTTTGTCGATAATATTTCATCGATAATTACTATTGAAATACCGATGGAACAAGATTGTTAGAAATACTGATTAAATATCAATTGAATATTCTAATAGAATGCAATCCGTTGATACTCTGTCTGTAATATAATGGCATGCATGAATAGTAACATGGCAGGAAGTTTATTGATGGACTTATTTCATTAGTACTATGTTACTGATGGAATTTATTGACCACCTAATTGATGGCCTGAGTGGTTGGTATTTTAGTTAAGCATTGGTAACATTACTGAAAGATATGCTAACAAAATTTCAGTCAGTATTAATTTTTAGGTATTGATGGAGTAATCTGTCCATAATACATATTTAAAATCCGCATGTGAGATTTCTCCCAAATTTATCCCATTCTAATTACCATGGAATCATCCATCGATGATTCCATCAGCAATATTCATAAATCCCTGCTCGAGTTTCTCCCTTTACTCTTTTTTTTCTCTTTCTTCTTTTCTCCTTTCTGTTCTCTCTTCAGTCTTTTACTTTCTTTTCACTCTTTTTTGGTTTCCTTTCACCCCACAGGAACGCCTCCTCTTATCTATTGATGACACACCCACGTCGACCTCCACATGGCAGAAGGTAGCATCCATTCGCAACTCTGATTGGCTGACCATTGTTAAGTCCCTATCACTGCCTTTACCTCAATAGGTGCTCCTTCTCCTTCTTAGGTTGGGTTACATTCTCCCATGAATGAATTCCTACCATTAATTTGTGGTTTTGATTGTTTGAACATTTGAGGTTTTTCTTGTTCAAATATTTGAGGTGTTAGTTGTTGTGGATTGAAGGTTTAATTTACCAATTGCCGCCATATGATTCAATTGGATTATATAGTTTGTAATGAAATGAAAAAAATGTATTGCTATAATATTGTTTCAAGTTTTTCTTTATAATTTGTTTTTGTTGGCATTTTGCTGTTGATTTGTTAGAGTTTAGGTGTTTGTTACATAGTTGTTGGCAAAGAAAATTCAATCAAAAAGATGTTGGTTTAGGCTTTAGTTGTTTACTAAAAATTAGTTAATAATTAAATGAAGTGTTTAATTAAGCAAACTTTGGTAATTAATCAAAATGGAAATAATTTTTAGTAATCAAATTCAATTAAGCAAATTAACTATTGAGCAATGAACTAAATAAGTAATATTGTTTAACTTAAAAAATATTTACATTAAAACTTCATTATGTCAATAATGTAATTAAATAATTTAGTTAATTAAGTACTTTTATGTATTAATTACAAGTCTTAGTCATTAATCAAATAACTAAATGAGTTAATTGAAGATAATTAAAAATTATTTAAATTAATTAAGATTTTTACATAAATAATTAAATAGTTTAACTAACGAAATGAATAAAATTTTTTAGTAATTAAGGAATCAAGAAAATTAGTAATATTATTGAATTTTAAAAATATTTAAGTTAATGAGTTAACATGTTAATAATGTAGTTGGATGATTAAGTTAATTAAGTAATGTAATGTATTAATTATAAGTATTAGTCATTAGTCAAATAATTAAATTAGTTAATTGAAGATAATTAAAAATTATTTAAATTAATTAAGGTTCTTACATAAATAATTAAATAATTTAACTAATGAAGTGAAAAATTTTTTTTAGTAAAAAAGCAATTAACAAAATTATTAATATTATTTAATTTAAAAATATTTAAATTAATTAATTTGTTAGGTATGTAATGTGTTATAACTATTTAAGAATTTAATTATATTAGTAATATTATATAAAATTTACTTAAGATAATTATTTAAGGTGCTTAATTAGGGAATTAATTACATAATTGATCTAATTATGAATAATTATGTATTAATAATTAATAAATTCCAAATGTATAAGTAAATTTAATAAAAGTTTAAAATTGATTATGAAAAAAATTATTTTCGTGATTAAGCAAATAATTATGAATTGTATTTAGTTGGATTTTGTGTTTGAATGATATTTGTGTTAACATCTGATAATGGACGACTTCATATGTTTGTTTTAATATTTTTTTTCTCAAAATGGAATGAGATCGGAGTTGGATATATTCCTTAGTGGATTGAAGTGGATTTCTTTCCACAGAATTTATCAATGGCATAGATGAATTTATTTAATTTGTGTTCAATCAACCAAGATACATGATTGAGAATAAGATTAGATATCCTTGCTCTCGATGTATGAATAGCAAGTTTTTGGTTGGTAATAAGGTTTAGGACCACTCATTTCATAAAAGCTTTACTAGTGAGTACACAATATGAGATGCACATGGTGAATCATTCCATGCCGGCCAATCATCGAGACATTTTGTTAGGGAGCAGAACGAAGTAGTTAATGAAGTGAGAGTAGAGAATCCATATGCTGAAGTGGGAATAGATGCTTTATAACCGAAGTTTCACTTCAATAACAAGACTCGAGAAGAACTGGTTTTTTCTGAAGATCTAATCTGAACGCTGCATCATTCTTCTAGTTGTTAAATGATGCCGACACTCCTTTGTGGGTTGGATGCGAGAAACACATAAAACTGTCGGCTATGTTCCAATTAATGAATGTGAAGCCAAAGTACCTACAATCATAACAAGAATGAACCAAGTCCCACGAAATGACAACGGTGGAGAAGTTGATGCAGCCAGTTGTCTGTTGATTTTCACCTATCCTGAATGCTCTTTAGATCAATTTGAGAATGTTGTTACCTAAAAGAGGATGAGTTCTATGCCATTGAACTATATCTATTAATGAATTACGAGGAGATTTTACCGTACATTGAGTAGGTATAAGTTTAACCAATAATTTAGAAAATTGTGAATGGAGAATAATTTTGTTAATTAGTGATTTATTTATAAGATGTTCGACAATATGGTTAACAGAGAACAATATGGTATTTCGATATGAGATTGGAAAAAGTTCATGATGCATCATTTCGTAATTGGTTTAAACGATATGTAATTTATATTTAATAAGTCAATTTGGTTTTTTTAATTTAATACTTCAAATAATTAGAAGCCATGCAACTTTTTTCATAGGTTAGCTAATATCGAGTCAAATTGATTCATGTGTGGTCGAGGTTACGGTCTTGGTTGTATGGCAAGGTGTTTCAAAGGTTATTACGTCAATAGATACAAGTTTCACACATTGTCTTATGGTGACAATAGTAAAATGATGAGTAGTGGTATATGCATAAAGGGAAGTTGTTGTAATGATTATGATCATAACATTTACAGATTGTTGGTAGATATCGTTGGGTTAGAATACTTTAGTGTCAACGATTGAGTCCTATTGTTTGAGTTGATATCGATAGAGGAGTTTGAGTAAATCCTGTTCATGGGTTGCTTGAAATTAAAATCAACTCAATTCTTACTAATAATGAGCCTTTTGTTTTAGCCGAATAAGCAACTTAAGTGTACTACACTCCGTATCCATCAAATAAAAGAGATTGATGTGATTGGTGGGCAGTATTCACAATGAAAGCTTGAAGTCGATTTCTCATTATGGATAATGAGCAAGAAATGAAAAGATGTATCAAGAAGATTAAGTTTCCTTTAATTCACCATTTGATCATATTTTGATCAACCTTGACAATAATACACTTCCTGTTAGTGGTGAACATGAAGCGGTTAATATGTTTGTAGATGTTGAACATAATGAAGAAGATGATGGAGATGAGGAGGCTGAAGGAGAATACGACAAGACAGGGGAAGAATCAAATGAACATGAAGAGTACTGTTAGAAATGTTAGCTATCTAATAATGAGAACAATATCCAAGATAAGGGTGAATTGGATTTTTAAAAATTCTTTTCAACAAATTTAAACTTTTTATTAAGGCAAGTTTGAAAACAAGTTTCTCAAATTTGTTTTCACTTTAAACATGCCAAAAGTAATTTAAGCAAAGTGATGACCAAACAAGTTGAAAATAAATTAAACTCTTCAAGGCAAAATGCAATAGTGTAAAATTTTCACTAGCTTCCAATCAAGTCAAGCTAAAAATAATTTTCATAAATTTGTTTTCTATCAATATGTGTCAATAATAATTTGAAGAGTAAATTAAGGAATAAACAACTAAAGGAAAAATTTGATAAATTCTTTAATGTAAATGTATAAATTCAAGGAGTAAAAAATAAAGAGAGAAGGCACAATATTTTTATAGAGGTTCGACTTCCTTGCCTACTTCCTCTCCCTTAGCTCACTAAGGAATTTCAAATCTATTATGAAAAATACTTTTTAAGGCTCAAGCATAACCTTTACAATGCCTTTCAAGGATCAAGCACAATCTCTCAATATAATGCCTTTTATGGATCAAGCACAACCTTCACAATGCCTTTTAAAGGCTAAAACACAACCTTTTTCTCTCTTACAATTTTGAATATCAAGATACCTCTAGAAGGTAGATTTTGCTAAGTAAGTACAATGTAAGAAGAGTGTGATGAGTACAAAAATGATTACAAAAAGATAGGAATGAAAACACAAAGGAATTATAGCACAAGAAAGCTTAAAAGCTTGGTGGAAGAATGTGAATTGCTTGCTCTAGCTTAGTTTCTCTCTTTTTTCTTCTTTTTCTTCATATAATTTCATTCTTGATCAAATAATGTTTTTCTCCACTC
This sequence comes from Theobroma umbraticum, assembly GCF_002168275.2. Classification (NCBI taxonomy): domain Eukaryota; kingdom Viridiplantae; phylum Streptophyta; class Magnoliopsida; order Malvales; family Malvaceae; genus Theobroma; species Theobroma umbraticum. Next base: position 4,141,469 of record NW_018397263.1, read on the forward strand.
TTCTGACCTTGTAAATGTGTTAGAAAAGTCCCTTTTATAGTTGGAGAAGGTTTGGTGAAGAAACTAACTATTTTTCCTTTGATTTTCGTGTGCAATGGCTAGTTTTGGAATGTATCGATACATTTTGAAATGTATACATTTTGGGCAGAACCATTTTGTTTAAAATATATCAATACTTTTGACCAAAGTATCAATACTTTTTGCTTAAAACATATAAAATTCTTCTTTTTTAAACCCAATTTGATATCAAATACTAGGACATTTCAAAATCAAATGCAAAAAAGCTTTAAAACTAATTTAAACAAGTTTAAAAACTATGCAAACAAGTTCAAAAATCATTCACACAATTTCAAAACTCATTCAAGTAATTTTAAAAATTTTCACATGGAAACACTTAGGATCTTCAAAAATTAATTAAAAAAGTTTTAAAAACTATTCAAACAAGTTCCAAAACTCATTTAAACAACTTCAAAAATCATTTAAACAAGTTGAAAGATCATTCAAACAAGTTCAAAGATCATTGAAGCAATGTTGATCATTTCCATCATTTCAAAGCTATAATCATTTTAGAGCTAATAAAGCAAACAATCTCTCTTTTTTTAATATGACAAACTTTGAGCAAAATTTGCTTGTAAAAAATTACTCCCTTAATTTTAATCATCAAGTACTTTGATTAGAAATGTTAAGCTTTTATAAAACTTTGAGAAGGGTTGAAATGTTTTAAAAAATTCAAAAACTCCTCCTCAATAGTTGCAAGGTTCAAAACTTGAGTCAAGTTACAAGTCATTCCTTTTTGAAGATGCAAATCTTCTCAAGCAATATTTTTACCCTTTTTTTATATATCAAAAAGGAAGATAGAAGCACAATTTGCAAAATACCATAAGTACAATAAGGGATTTACCAATTATTAAAAAAATAAATATTCAATACTTACAACCAATATTCAACACCAACACCAATTGTTAGAAAAAAAAATTCAATAACCTCAATTATCACCAAGCCAATTTTGAAAGATATGATGCCACAAGTACCCATTGTTTAAAGATCAAGATAAGTCTCAATATACCAAGTGGCAGATAAAAGTAAAAGCTCCTCTTTTGTATAAGCAAATAGGCACAAAATCAATTGTGAGGGATAAAATCATGTTAAAACTCATTATACCAATTGACAAAACACTAGTAAAGGCTCCCCTCTTTTAAAAGGACATTAGACCAAGTATATCGATTTGTTAATTTCAAAGCTCAAACACATTTAAGAAGGATTTAATCAATTTTAAAGCTCAAGTAATATAAAGCTTAATGCTAGATACCAATTGATTAAGCTTAATACCAATATTTTGAAATGAGCTTAAACACTTGATATTAATTGTTGATTTCAACATTCAAGCATAAGTGAGAAGCATAGAATGTAAAGCACAATTCCAATTATGGTGTTAAAGGATGTTACCAATAGTAAAAGACACCAAATGTTGGATTCTCATCACAACTCATTGAAGATATCAAGTGCTAATGACACCAATTTTGATTAAAAAAAACATGGGATAGTGCATATCTAGATGTTAATGATAAACTCCCCCTTAAGAAATCATAAGATTAACACTTATTGTTAGGAGAGAAATCATGAGCTCAGAAAAAATGAGTAGTTAAGTAGATATTTAATATGTTAATCTAATAGTCAAGTATTCATGGAACTACATAAGTGTGAGCATTTAAGTAGATATTCAACACATGCATCAACTACTTATATGTTTCAAGACGTTTATGCAAATGAGTTCCAATGCATGTCCAAGGCAACATTAATCATCAAGCATCATTCTCAAACATCATCAAGCATCATTTAGCTTTCTCACTTTTCGTCAAGCATTATCCATCATTGAATACCATTAAGCATTCATTATGTATTCTCAACCATCATCATTATCAAGAAAGTATTACCAAGCAATATCAATCAATTATTTCTAAGGAAATTTTCAATTTATATGAAAATGGCAACTCAAAGAGAAATTCCATATCAAAAGAATATCATCATTTAGCACTCTTAATCATCGTCAATTATTCATATAGCAAGCATTCTTTCAAATCTATGTTAAGCAAGCATTTCAAGAAATATTCTTCAAATTATATATAAAACTATCAATTCAAGGAGAATTTTCACACAAAAAACATATCATTATCAATGAAGCATTATCAATGCATTTTGCAATTGTTGCAATCATGTAAGAGAATATTATGTTCAAGTTAGCACAAACAAGAAATGATATGATTATCTTCATTAATCCTAATTCCAATTTGTTTCATGAAATGCAAGCATGATTCTATTGTTCAAAAAATATATAAACATATACCCATTAAAATGTATGCAATCATTGAAGTTCAAGGTATAAGCTACTTCTCAATAATCTTCATAATTCATGAGTGATACCAATTGTGATAAAATATTGAAAGTAAAGCATTCAACTCATGAATATATTCAAAGTGAACATCAAAACATCAATGAATACCAATTGTCATGATCCAAGAAATGAGTATTCAATCAAAGCACATTAAGCATTTATTGCTAACCCAAACTATAGGTCATATTTCATTTGAGAATCCATGTCATTTATAGGTAACCTCTAAGCTAGAGTGATCAATTGATGTTCACCCATTTTCTTTTTTTGATCATGTATACAATAAAGCTCATGGAAGACATAGTCAATAGTCAAATTCATGTTCAAAATAACTTTCAACTATGTCAACACCAAATATATGTTGGTATCAAACTTGACTTGAGTTATGAAATTAAGCATTAGAAATAGTTTTATGACTTAAGTCAAATCTTGAGACTTCAATAATTAGGTTAAGCAAAATTAAAAATAATGTAAACATGCAATTTGACCAAAATAATAGATGAACCAAAAATATTTTTTATTAAGTTCAAAGAGTTCATCGTGATCAATTCTATATGCATGAACAAGGATTCAATCTTGAAATAATCATTAACTCTTGAAATAAGATTTTTTTTCCAAAAACTCGTGACAGGTCCAAAATTGACTTTTGAGTAAAAATGAGTTGAATTTTTTTTTTGTCAAAAACACTTGAAACATCATTTTGGACATGTATAGCCTAAGATTCTTCAAAAAAAATATGTGAAACCAAAATTTGCTATCAATTTTTTTAATATTTGCTTATTGTGGTCAAACACTAAGAAGTTAGATAGCTCATTTAAAATTTATTCCTTTAATATGATCAAGCATGCTCAATTTTCATCATGATGCATGAATATGATGTAAAAATGTACAAGACACATGTTAGGAACCATTTAAACATAATAAGCATCAAATTTAGCGTTTTCAACATTTTCAGCATATGGGAAGAAATGCCCTTGAGGTCATTCAGGCATTTAATCATGCATTCATTTGCAACAAGAACAAGTTATAATATCATTTTCAACACAAGGCACACTTATTCAAGTTTTATATCATTGAAATCATTATAACTTCAAGAATGACAAGCATTTCCAATAAACTAATTCATTTTGCTTGAAAAATGACAATCAATGTCGAATTTTCATACTCAGTATCAAGTTCAAGAAAACCTTTTCAATCAATTTCACAAATCATAAGAAAAATACCAAGTAGAAATTTGTGCAATTTATATACATATATGAAACCAATTTTGCTCAAGCAAGCTATATCAACATAATCAAGGAATTAATAAACCAATTTCAACTAAAGGGAATAAGAGGTTTTGAAAGAAAATCATTTGATGTTTAATCTCTCTTTTCAAAATATTGCATATGAAACATACAAGGTGTGAGTAAGACATGCTTTGTGTAAAATTATGAACTCAATGTTACTCAATTTTTTTCAGTTATGCTTTAAATGATTTATAAAATGTGTAATGAGCGTAATGAATCATATTTATGTACGCCAAGGGTGATTTTTAAATATCCAACAATTATTTATAAAAAATGCCCCAATGACCATTCAAATTTATAAGCAAGCTTGCACATCCAATAAGAACAAGTCAATAAGTATCTTCATCATGAAAAAACCTTGTTCAATTCATAAATCATGATAAGCTCAAGGATGGAAAGCATTTAAGATATTAGTTTGTTTTTGCCTAAAAAAAATGCCAATTCAAGTAATCACAACTTTCAAGTTCATTATCAACCATCTTAAACTATTCAAGCAAGTTCTAGAATGTAAACCAAGATTGTTCAAATGGTCAACTTATCTTAGTCACAACGAAAACAAAGATCAACTTTGCAAACTCAATTTTCCTTGTTTAGAGTACTAGAATAGGCAATTGTGCAAATCAATCTATTAATCACATTAACCACTTCACATGCCATGAACATCAAACCTTTTATACTTAAAGATCTGTTAAAAAATCCTTTGTTTTTTCAAAAAAATATGAAATCGATTTCACAAAGCATGAGGAAATTATATCAAAGCAATTTTCTACAATCAAGCAAAATCAATAAAACTCAAATATATAAGAAAATAAGCAATTTCCCAAAAAAATTAATAACTTTTGGCATAAGCGTAAGGATATATTCAATATCAACCACAAGCATAATATTTAGGCTTGTACTTCCTTTAAGATTATGCAATTTATAGTATGTATCATATCAAATCAAATTGTATAACCAAAATTTATCAACAAAGTTCAAAGAGAGTAAACAAATAATTATGCACTTAATATTCAAGCAAGAAAAGGCAATCAAGTTCTCAATAAAAAAAAAAGTAAATGACTTGAGAAATCAGGCTAAATCAATTCAATCAAAAACAAAATAAAAGCAGCCAATCAAAGTTCACAATTTGACAAAAAAAAAAGACTTTTGGTAAGGAAATCACCCATTTTTCTTTGTGTGTCTAGAGAGCTTTCAATCTTCAAGAGTTTGTTTCTCCTTGCTCTAGCACACTTATATGAGACATTTTTATTTGATTTTTGGTATCCAAATTTCTTTGGATCCTTGAAAGTTAGTCTTATTGCAGATAGTCCGTTTTGAAATCCACACTTGTCTAGTCTTGTAAGATAAACATTTTCTAATTGGACAAGTGCATGAATAATGACCAAAAAGTTTAAGATAAATGCATTTAGTCATCTTTAAAAATGGGAAACTCATGAAAACATTTTGTTTTTCATTTGTCAAATCCTTAAGCTTCATTTTCACATCTAAATTCTCCTTTTCTAAAACATCAATTTTCTTTTGGCAAGCTTCAAAATTAATTTTCAATTTTTCATTTTCTTTTTCTAATTCATCTTTTGCCTTCTATAAGAATTCATTTTTAACATTAAGTTTTGAAATCATTTTCTTGCGTTTCAAATTTATTTTCTCCAATTCACTAGCTAGTTATTCAAAGGCATTTAGCAATTCACCAAATAAATATGAAATGTATTCGAAAAGTGAAGGGTTTACCTTAAGCTCTTCAAGAGTCATGAGGCATGATTTGAATTGGATTGAGGATTGAATTTCACTTGATTCTTCATCTCTAGTTGTCTTGCCACATGTTGAGCATTGACCTTTACAAGGTTTTTCTTTCGATTCCTCTTCCTTAACTATTTCTCCATACAACTCTTCTAATTTTTCTCAAATCTCTTTAGCACTTTAACACTTGGAAACTCTCTTGTAATCATTATCATCAAGTGCACAAAGAAGAATATGCATAGCCTTGGCAATGAGTTGTACCATATTCATGTCACTTGTAACCCATTCTCTTTCTTCCTTAGTTGGATTGTATGGACCATTAACAATTGTTCGTTGAATTTCATAATTTTTGGCTGGAATAAAGTACTTCATTCTATTCTTCTCATAAATGTAGTTTTCACCATTAAATAGAGGAGGTTCCATAAGTGATCACCCTTCACCAAGGATTGTTACATTAGAGTTCATCGCCATGGCATGGAGCTAACAAAGATCACTTAAAGGCGATTACACCTACAAAATTGAGATCAACCTTTGATACCAATTGTTGGAAGTGTTAGCTCTATATTAATGAGAAAAATATCAAAGCGGGGGGTGAATTGGATTTTTAAAAATTCTTTTCAACAAATTTAAACTTTTATAAATGCAAGTTTGAAAGCAAGTTTCTCAAATTTGTTTTCATTTTAAAACATGCCAAAAGTAATTTAAGCAAAGTAATGAACAAACAAGTTGAAAATAAATTTTCAAACTCTTTAAGGCAAAATGCACTAGTGTAAAATTTTCACAAGCTTCCAATCAAGTCAAGTTAAAAATAATTTTCATAAATTTGTTTTCTATCAAAGTGTGTCAATAATAATTTGAAGAGTAAACTAAGGAATAAACAAGTAAAGAAAAAATTTGATAAATTCTTTAATGTAAATGCATAAATTCAAAGAGGGAAAAATAAAGAAAGAAGATACAATATTTTTATAGAGGTTTGACTTCCTTGCCTACATCTTCTTCTTTAGGTCACTAAGAAATTTTAAATCCACCATGAAAAATACTTTTTAAGGCTCAAGTATAACCTTTACAATGCTTTTCAAGGATCAAGCACAACCTCTCAATATAATGCCTATTATGGATTAAGCACAACCTTCACAATGTCTTTTAAAGGTTAAGACATAACCTTTTTCTCTCTTACAATTTTGAATAGCAAAGATACCTCTAGAAGGTGGGTTTTGCTAAGTAAGTGCAATGTAGGAAGAGTATGATGAGTATAAAAATGATTACAAAAGATAGGGATAAGACACAAAGGAATTATAGCACAAGAAAGCTTAAAAGCTTGGTGAAAGAATGTGAATTGCTTGCTCTAACTTGGTTTCTCTTTTTTTTTTCTTCTTTTTCTTCATGTAATTTGATTTTTGATCAAATGATGTTTTTCTCCACTCTTCTAGCCTTGTAAATGTATTAGAGAAGTCTTTTTACAGTTGGAGAAGCTTTGGAGCCATTGAAAAAGGTTTGGTGAAGAAATTAACTGTTTTCCTTTGATTTTCGTGTGCAACGGCTAGCTCTAGACTAAATGTATCGATACATTTTGGGTAGAACCTTTTTGTTTAAAATGTATCGATACTTTTGATCAAAGTATCAATACTTTTGCTTAAAACATAGAAAATTCTTCTTTTTTAAACCCTATTTGATGCCAAATACTAGGACATTTCAAAATCAATTGCAAGGGAGGTTTAAAACTAATTTAAACAAGTTTAAAAACTATTTAAATAAGTTCAAAAATCATTCAAGTAATTTCAAATCTCAGTCAAGCAATTTTAAAACTTTTCACATGGAACACTTAAGACCTTCAAAAATTAATTAAAAAAGTTTAAAAACTATTCAAACAAGTTCAAAGACTCATTTAAACAACTTCAAAGATGATTCAAACAAGTTCAAAGATTACTCAAACAAGTTCAAAGATCATTAAAGCAATTTTGATCACTTTTATCATTTCAAAACTACAATAATTTTTTAGCTAATAAAGCTAACAAAAATGACAACTATGATGATGAAGGTGATAATAAAGTTCGTGATGTCTCTTATTCTGATGATGATTAATGGATGTTTTTTTTTTACTAGTTGCAAAAATGTACAAGTTTATTTTTATTTTTTTACATTTAGAGTTAAATTAATATTCATATCATTTAGGGTTTTTTTTTTCATAAATTTACTAATAGTTGTACATGTTTCTTCTTATTGGATAGATATGGTTGTGGTGAAAAACAAGTCAAAGGAAGGCCTTTGAGGCTAAAGCAGTGCTAGTAATGCTAGCCCTTCAATTGGCCGACCTCTTTTGTCGTTGCCTCCACCTCAACCGACCCCCTACCACCGTATCCTTCCATTAGACGATGAACTCCCATTACTTCAGTTGCAGATAGTAAGGTACAGTCAAAGAAAAAGGTATTGAGGCCGAGTCCGATTACTTTAGTCGAAATCCCTACTACTCTAGATGATGATATTGCGTCCAACAGCATATCACGGGCTAGGGGCCGAGGGTGAGTCTCAGCTTGTTGACTCTAACTCATCTAAATCGATGGATATTACTTCATCCTTTCAAAAGGAGCTAATTTCCTTTAGACAAATTTATATCATTAATTATATCCACTCGATATTTAGTTAATTAAGTAATGAGTTTTACTAACCAATAAGTCTTTTTTTAGTACTTTTGAGGAAACTAGTGTTACTCTCACAATTATGAGGATTATCAAGAGTAACTTTAGTGGGCCTTGGTCGATATGGAGGTAGGTTCCTTTAGAGCATAAGGACAACATCTAGCAAAAATTTGAGGTACCGTAAAGATATAGTATATATTATTGTAAATATATCATAATTTTTCATACTAAATTATATTTTTCATGTAAGAATATTTCACATGGGCTATTGCAGATGCAACAGAGGTGAAGTTCATATGGGAGAAGATCTACAAGGACCAAATTAAGGACCTATTAATGGATGAGCATGATAAGGCAAAGAAAGAAGTGAACGGCCTTTACGTCGATCTTGTATTGACAGTGGGTAAGGCATAACTGTGGATCACTGTTGAGGTATAGGACCAGCTTGCTGATCAGGTATAGTCAACACCAGAGTGGCAATCATGCTCATGCAAGGCAAAGTAGAACTACCTCACATAAAAAGAAGGTAGTTTGTCAAAACATATCGACGGTTCCTTGCATTTCACCCTTCACCAAAAAAGGATGGTAAGTGCTTTTATTTTAATATATATATTACATAAATCATTCAATTTAATCATATAATTCTTTATGTTAATCAATAATTGCAATACTTTTAATGATGTGTATATTTTGTTTTTCACTTTTTATGCTTACATGAAGAGGAAAAAAAGTGACAAGTTACATTCTCTGAGCTTTTCGAACACACTCACAAGTGGCATAAGGGTACTAAAGAATTTATGGGTAACAAGTCCAAGATTGTTTGTGAAAATAATGTGTGTTTATATATATTCGATATATATGTTGCTTATGATTAAATAGCTTAATAAATTACTTGATTTTCTATTTGTAAAGAGCATACACTCAGGCAATAGTGGCGAAGTATGGTGCAAAGCCGTCGAGGCAACCAAAGTTTGATCTAGAGGCATGGACCAAGGCCATTGGAAGGTTGATGAGTACCCAAACCCATGTATGCAGATTTGGCACCTCAATCCATACTTCGAGATTTCTAGTTACAATAGCAACATTTAAGTCTGTTTATGGCCTTAACAATGCACCACTTTCCACGTTGACTCCTACGCTTGAGCTTGAGGGATATCGACAATTGCTTGGCTACATGAAGACCTTGATGACAAGTTTCATTGATATTAAGTGTTTGCTGATAGATGTTAATTGGATTTGGGAGATTGTAGTTTTAGTTAGACGAGTCCAGGCCTTCAAAGCCTCCACCACAATAATAATAGCAGTAGCGACTCCCACCCCTATAGTGAGATTTGTTGACGAAATATTTGGATTATTGACAAATGTTTACATTAGAATATTTTTTATTAATAATGATTTCTATTAAATTTTCATATTTTCTATATGCATATTTGTTTGCTATATGTTTACTTTACCAATAATAGCATCATATCATAATTTTATTACAAACAAGAAAAATTTAATTTCCAAAACAAAAAAAAAAACTTGCATTGTCATATTACCAACAAAATTGCTGATGGAGTTCATCTATTAGCAATGGATTTCATCAGTTATTAACAAAATTGCCAATGGAGTTCATACGCAATACCGATGGATTACCAACGGAATTGGACATTGCCAATGGATACAACTGGAAAGCTTCACAGTTGGTTCCATCGATAATCCGTCTGTAATTTCGTTGGTGATTAACGACAAAATTGTTGACAAATATTATTTTGTTGATAATTAATGATGGAATTTACCAACAGATTTCAACAAAAACCGATGAACATTTTAGCGATGAAACCAACTCTTTTTTGACGGAATGGTCGATAAAAATTTTGACTAGTTATTTATCGATGAAAAATTCCATTACCAATGGATTTTGCATTATCAGTGACGTCTTTTCTGACCGAGTGCTAATGAAACTTTTTGTCGACAAATCCATTACTGATGCATGATACCGATGGAATATTATATATTACTGATAGAACATTTCATTGGTAATACCCTTTGTTTTTGTAGTGATCTTTACCACAATGCAGAGAAATTTATTTGGACGAACCTTGAGACATAAGCTTGTCGATCCGCTTACTTTAATTGAGTTCCATTTTTGAGCCACAACATCAGAAAAATCATAAGAAGACAACTAACAATCAATAAAACAAAAGGGTCGAGGACCCCAATCCATGGAAAGATTGAACGGATAGAAAGAAGGTCTTCACAAAGTGGAAGTTTATCAACAGCCTCAGATAAGAATAAATTTATCTTTAAAAAGGACATCTTTAAAGATGAAAGAGTTTGTCCCAAACAAAGAAGATGCCACTAGATCTTCCATTAGTTGGTTTGAAAAACCATTCTAGGTTATCAAATTGCTAAATTCCTTTAATGATTCTATCATCAATGGTTTTCGGTTTTGTTTCTTGTATGAGAAACATATCAACCTCATAATGAAGGACTACCCTACGGACCATGTTGATCTTCAGAGAGCTACTCGAGGCCCTAATTTTCCAACAGAGAAAACATAGATTTCACATAAAAGAAACCAAATACAAAATGTTAGTAAAGGAGTGAGCAAACCAAAGATTCAGTCCAAGAAACCAAAATAACAACCACATCAGTTGAACATGGAGAAAAAATCAAAAACCAAAAAATAGTGTGAACTTATATAAACCTTACCAGATCAGATAATTCTTAAGAAAAAAAATATACAGTTGATAACAAAGACAATTTGGTAGCGAACCATTTTTGCACAATTACTTTATCACTTAGCCCAAGATTATCAATCACAGCATGTTCAGGGTAATGGGGCTAAAGAGCAAACCCTAATTGTTTGTTGAGATTCCAAGTAGAGACTACTTCACTGGTGTTAACTGATGCATTGGATTGAGTGGCTTTCCGATTTAGAATTTGAATGCCATTTTTCCTTAACCTCTTTAGGCCTTTTCATCTCTTCTTAATTTTGTTATCAAACTCATGAAAGGAATCATTAGGGGATAGAGATATACTTTTCGAAAAAGAGTAAATACCTTCATCAGAGTTAGAATTGACAGTGGATTATTGAAGTGAAATGTCCTGATTTGAAGGATGAATAGATGCGAGTGAGCTAAAGGTAGATTTGGAGAATGTATGAATTTGAAAAAGGGAAAAATTAATGTCAGGGTGGGCTATTTGGCTTGAGTCCAAATCCACAATAATGTTTAGGTTGTATGGTTCAAAAATAAACTAGGTTGGGAGAGTGCAAATGGGTAACATCACTACCAAAAAACATGCGTTTTTCGACGAAATTTTCTGTTGAAAATACTTAGAATTCCATTGGAAATACCTTTTTTTCACGAATTTTCAACGAAAAAATCCATCGGTAAAAGCCTCGTTGGTAATACTTTCCGTTGAAAATCCGTTGAAAATTTCCAACAAAAAATTTCATCAAAAAATTTCATTGGAAAAGTTGCATAATCTGTTAGCTACCCTATAGTAATTCCTTTGGAAAAGAATTTTGAATGGAATTCTATTGAAAATTTTCAACGAAATTTCCGTTGAAAAAGAATTTGCAATGGAATTCCGTTGGAAAATTTTCATTGGAATAGCATTTCCCACGCAAAATTTCGTTGGAAATTTTCGATAAAAATTCTGTCGGAAATGCTTTTCCAATGAAATATTACATTGGAAATTACCAATGGAATTTTCCATTGGAAAAGCATTTCTGACAGAAAATTTCCTCAAAAAAGCATTCCCAATAGAAAAATTCTGTTGGAATTTTCCAGCATACTTTTTTGTTCAAAATGCATTTCTACCTGAATTTCATTGAAAATTTTTAATTAAAATTTCAATAATAAATTATCAATTGACATACACAATTAAGTTTCAATATATATAATAGAAACACACATTAAAAACTAAAATTCAAACTTAAGTTCATACAATTAAACATGCTCATAAACACACAATATCTAAAAATGTCAAACACATATTAATATAAAGCTAAATATGTTATTAAACACCTATACTAAAAAGTATCCAAGTCTAGCAGTGAAAAAGATACATCATATCATGAAAATTGCTATGTTCTTACTTGTCGAGATTTGATCATGAAGTACCCGCATTTCCTTGTTTTAAAAGCGCATTAGCCATGATCATGGTTTCTATACATGCTATAAATTCAGTCATGCTTTCTACCATTGCATTCTTAATTTCTTCACGTATTTCTTCACGTATCTTGCTTAAATTTTTTCATAGATTTTTTACTTTTTCTTCTAATGCAATTACAGGACTGGACATGTTTAAGCTGATAGGGCCACATGCAGACTCAGATGTTGCTACATTGCAGTGGGTTTCACTCAATGGAGCTGTAATTGGCACTCGAGTACCAAACCCATACACGTGAGTGTGTGTAACCTCCATCCCTCCAATTGCTTCAGTTCAAGCATACGGATCGAATTCTAGCTGAGAAGATGAATCTTCACCATACTTCTGCGATAATACAAAATTATACATTTCCTACATAAAAAATTGAATAAAATTAGTATTCAATTATATCGTCAACTTTGAAGTAAAAATTAATCAATTTTGTACATATACTTGTAGATTTGGACTTGTTATCTATAAAATCACTATGACCCCCTAAACGCTTATGAGTGCGGTTGAACACTTCCAAAAAGCTAATATCTCATTTCATCTCAATCGCCTACACTTATTTACAACTATATATGCTCAATCATAATCGATATATATAAATAACATGTAAGGAAAAACTAAAGTCAAACTAGTAAACATATAATTTAAATTTAGTTTAAAGGAAAACCATACATATAAATTCGAAGTAAGATTAATTCATACCATCCTTTTTGCATGAACCACAGATGGAACTGAACCACCAGTGTACTTTGGCATGTTTCCTTCTTTTGGCGTTAAACGATTTTTCCTTGCTTTTCTCGATTTGTTTTCCCATTCTTCTGTACCCCATGCCGTATCGATAAGGGCATCCCAATTTTCATTTGTGATTCATTCCCTTGACATGCCTTTGCAATCCCTAATGTTGTCTGTTTTAGCTTCTGTCATTGCTTTATTCCTTTTTTCTAAAAACATATCTCTTAACCGATCGAAATAAAGTTTATCTCATATTCGTCGAACCAACAGATCTTGATTTACAGGCCAAACACATTTTTCCTACATCAAAATAATAGAGTAACTAAAAAATTTGATACAAATTAATTGAAAAAGAAGTTATAATTTAATTGAATAACAAACATAGTACTTGAAATTTGTGAAACATTAACTCCTTTATGTCATTAGGGACTTTCCTCCATGTCGACCATGGACCATGAAAGTGATTTTTTATGATCCTTGTTATTGTAGTTGTGACCCCTCGCTCAAAAAAAGTACTTGTACAAGATAAAAAAAAGTATTACATATTAAAATATATAACAAATAAAACTATTTCATTATAATAGAAGGTAACTTACCTTTCCCTAATAGAAGTTATACGCAATCTGTCCGATGGATCTACAGGAGTTTGTAATCCTACATCAAACCCCCTGCCCCTTGACCTTGAAGATGTATCATCTACACTTGCACCTAAATCAATAGATGGAGATCTACGAGAATCGTTAGTAGACGACTCATTTTCTACTTGCTCTGCAGATGCACCCAACAAAAAAGGTGGCTCAGAAGGCCCATCATTATTGACCTGCTGCGTCTATGGTTGAATGGATAGATCAGCAAACGCACTAGCATTTATGGGCAGTGACATAATTCCAGAGGCATTTGTTGATCTAGGTCTCGATTTTGAGTGCTTCCCTTTAACCATCATTCCTGCAATAGTTTTTTTATTAAAATGCATACACAAATTTAAAAAAAAATTGAAAGAAAGTATAAAAATCATCAATTTACAACAATCAAAAGTAATTCATAATCATTTGTATAATCAAAGATGCCATTGTAAAGTATTCATTTCAACCTTTATAAATATAAATTATAATAATTTTACCATATGTCAAGATCTTTCAATATTATAAACTTAAAGTTAAACAACTAGGTAACAAAAATATAAAACCAATATCATATGTGTATACCATCATCAATCACTTTCAGAATAAGCAAACTCACCCTCTTCATTATTATCACTATCATCACTTAAAGCTTCTTTGTCTTCGTCTTCAATTTCATCTTCATCTTCATCATTTTCATCTCCCTCCATCTCATTTTTTTCATCTCATCTTTTTCATTTTCATCTCTTTGCATGTCATCTTCTTCATCCTCAATCAAGAGATTAACCTCTTCATAACCACCACTTGATAAAGCTGTAAAATTATTAAGTGCTTCCGATGGAGTATCATTAATTGAAATAGACACATATTCTTGGTATACTTCTTTATTCAAATCAATTTCATTTGCTCTATCTCCACTATTAAGATTGTGAAATCTACTCTTAGCTTTTGTTTTAGGTACTACCCACTAATCATGTCGATCTCTTTTGGTTGATGAATAACTACTATAATAAACTTGGTGAGCTTGTGCAGCTAAAACAAATGGTTTATTAGTGGCAAGTATTGAGTTGTGTTTAATTTCAACAAGACCATGCAAAGGATCTACCTTAATACCTTTTTTAGTGTCAAACCAATGACACTTAAATAGCATAACTCTATTTCCAATACCAAAATACTCCAACTCGATTATATCCACTAAAATACCATAAAAGTCACACTCATAATCATTGTAAAAACTCCCTTTTATGTAGACCCCACTATTCATAATCTTACGATTTTGTCCGTAATCTAGGGTGTGAAACTTGAACCCATTTACAAAGTATCCTTTGTAACACCTTATCATACATCTTGGACTATGACAGATTTCAAGTATACATGGGTCAATTTCATCCTTACGTTTAGCAACCTACGAACATGAAATACAAAACAAAAAATTATTAATTAAATAATTAATGCCTCAATGTTATTGAAAATTCACTGCCAATTTACATAAACTTATATAATTTTTAAACCATTTCACAAATCTTGCATCATGTACTTTCTCCAATTCATCTTCCGATATATGCACAACATCTCTCGTCACCATTTTATCAAATATCCTATCATCATATCCACAATTTACAGATTAAATTCATTATTATGATTAATCATTTGAGAGTATGGTAGAATGGTACTTACGTAATATATGGGAGCATTTCTTCACAATTCATTAAAACATATAGCTCAGCAGCATAGAACTCATCCTCATCTAACAATCGAGATTCATCTAATGGACCAAAAGCTCACCAAGGATGAGTAAAAATTGAAAGATGACCAAGAGAGTCCACCTCTCCCCCATCATCATTACGTGGCACTCGATTTAATCTTGTTCGCACAGTAGGTTCAAAATACCATGAGCAAAACACGGAGATTTCCTCAATCATATAGCCTCACATATAGATCCTTCAACAGAAGCTTGATTTTTTACTTTCTTTTTCAAATGTTACAAAAACCTAAAAATCACAATATTTATCAAACTTAATAAGTACCTTAAACTCTTGTAATAAACTTTTTGAAAACAAATAACAATTATAGTACCTCTCAAATGGATACATCCATCGATACTGTATGGGTCCACCAACCTTTGCCTTATAAGGTAAATGAATTAGCAAATGCTCAATAGAGTCAAAGAAACTTGGAGGAAAGATCTTTTCTAGTTTGCATATAGTTTCACATATTTTTCCTTCCAAAGCTTTCATATGATCTACAGGTATTTCAGTTGCGCATAGATCTCTAAAAAAGTGAGATATCTCAGTAATTGCATCCCAAATTGAGTGAAGCACCATGTCACAAAAGATAATGGGGAGCAATCGTTGCAAAAAAAATGACAATCATGACTTTTCATCCCATAAAATTTGCAATCAATCTCATTAACACACTGAGATATGTTGGACGCAAAGCCATCAGATAATCTCAATTGTTTCACCCAAGCACAAACTTTTTTTATTTCCTCTTTATTTAAGGTATACAAAGCCTTAGGCTTGAAAAAGTTTTCCACTATTTTCCACCAATTCCAATTCTGGCCGTTTGCAATACACTTTCAAATCTTGTCGTGCTTTTAAATTGTCTTTCGTCTTTCCCTTAACATCCATCATTGTGTTGAATATATTCTCAAATACATTACATTCAATATGCATCACATCTAGATTGTGATGAATAAAAAGCGTATGCCAATAAGATAGATCCCAAAATATATTCTTTTTCACCCAATTATGACTTACACCATAACTCGAAATCTTCTGCTCCCCACATTTTGTTCCAAATGGGATATAAGGAAGCGAATTCAAACGTGACAATATTTCTTCAGTTGATAATCGAGTGAATAGTAAGTCTTGCTCAACTCTTTTTTTAATTAATTTATCTTTTTTTCCTCCTAAAAAGATGATTATCTCTTAAGAATTACCGATGACAATAAAAAAAACAAGGTTTCCTACCATGATCCAATATGAAAGACTTAAAGCGTTCCATGCAATAGGGACATGATAATCGTCCATGAGTACTCCACCCTGACAACATACCATACGTTGAAAAATCATTAATCGTCCATAATAATGTTGCCCTCAAATAAAAATTTTGTTTCCTATATGCATCATATGTGACAACACCCTCAGTCCACAATACTTTCAACTCATCTATCAAAGGCCTCAAGAAAA
>NW_018397263.1:4158314-4158466 GCF_002168275.2 Theobroma umbraticum
TACAACCACCACTAGTGCCTTGACCCATGAACGATGGACACTCTTGACCACTTTTACCAACATCACGAGCTAGAGGTTGTAACATATTTCTATAATAGCGAAACAACTCATCCATTGTTTGTGTCATCAAAGAAAACATCATTGAAGCTTGA
>NW_018397263.1:4158516-4158662 GCF_002168275.2 Theobroma umbraticum
AAATACTTGTCAAATTTCTCTTTCATCTTAATTACCATAGACTATAAATCAACATCATCATCATTTTGCCATTCAATCAAAGTAGTATACATATCAGAAATGGAATCCAAAAAAGAATTAGCAGTTATGTAAGATGTGCTTGAAAC
>NW_018397263.1:4158694-4158847 GCF_002168275.2 Theobroma umbraticum
AATGATGCAAAAGCCCTCTGAAATTTCAAAGCTGTATCCAACATAAAAAAAGTAAACTTTCATCTAGTGCCCACATCTAAACACAATAAACACTTACTTTCAACTCCTGCACTAGCAGCACACTCCTTAAACTTAGCTAATCTAGCAGGGGAT
>NW_018397263.1:4159020-4160584 GCF_002168275.2 Theobroma umbraticum
AGATTAACAATATGAGCAATGCATCTCACATGAAAAAATCTACCTCCTAAAATATTAGTTCCAGCAACATTAAATATTTTCTTCAAATATCCTATTGTAACATCATTTGAACTAGCATTATCAATAGTGATAGAAAAAATCTTCTAGATCCCCCAATCCCCCAAACATTTACTAATTGCCTTACCAATGGCTTAACCTTTGCGACTAGTGATCGGACAAAAGTTTTAAATTTTTTTTTTGCAACTTTCAATCATTATCAATAAAATGGGTAGTTAGACACATATAATTAATTCTTTGAATCGAAATCCATGTGTCAGTGGTGAGACACATTCTACCAGGACATGATCTCAACAATTTTTTCATAGTTTTTTCATCAATATAAACCTTATAACAATCCCTAGCAATAGTCTATCATGACAGGATACGAAATCTAGGACATGTTTTGTTTATATGCTTCCTATATCCTTCATTTTCCACAAACTTAAAAGAAAATTCATCTAAAATGATCATCTCAGCTAAAGTCCTCCTAATTCCTTCTTGATCAAACTTCCAATTACCCAACCCATCCTCTCTCGATGCAAGAACTAATTCCATCTTCTTGTTCTCTTCACTATCATGCACCAATTTCAACTTAGGACAAACTTTAATATAGTTTTTCAAAGAAGATGTTCCATTCTTTTTTGTATCAGCACACAATTCTTTACCATAATGAGAACATTTAGCTTTCTTATTACCTTTCTTGTCAACAAATTTGGTGAAGTGATCTCACACAATCGATGTAGATTGAGATGACTCCCTTTGCTTTCGCATTTTACTTACAACTTCACATGTTTTGTTGGCTTCGGTAGAACTAGCAGTAACATGAGGTGTAGATGTTGATCGTGTTAGTATCTCATTAGTTGCAAAATTTGTTTCCTCATTAGTTGACATCTATAAAAAAAAAAAGTAATACCCAAATATTAATTTCAATAATTAACTATAGCATATTGCCAATCATTTTAACTAAAAATTAATAAAATAATTCTCAACATTAATTCTCAAATATTATTTTTAATATTTAATTTTAACATATTACCAATCATTTTAATTAAAAATACACACAATAATTCTAAACATTAATTCTCAAACATAATTCTTAATGTTTAATTCTAACATATTACCAATCATTTTAATTACAAATTCAAATAATAATTGCAAATATTAATTCCTAAACATAAATCTTCATATTTAATTCTAGCATTAAATCATTTTAATTAATTATCCAAATAATAATTCTCAATGTTAAAATCTTTGAATCATTTAATGTCAGCTAAGGTTGAAATAATCTATAGTTGAAAAAAAATTTAATTATCAAAATTTAAAAATCAAACTATTATTTTTTTAATTCCTTGGAATTAATTTTATTTGCACTAAAATTAATTTTTACAAACAAAAAACAGCATTTCATACCCATGATCTCTAACATATTTTCTCTAGGAATTTTAATAAAAAAATTCATAATCTCTCAAGCTTTCTCTCTCTTGTTATTTTCACAAAATAACTAACAATAAAATAAAATCTCTCA
>NW_018397263.1:4160684-4162553 GCF_002168275.2 Theobroma umbraticum
CATAAATATTTAGACTAATTATATATTTACTTTTAATCTTTTTAGGAGCATGTTTTGCAAAATCATTACAAATTGAAGTTAGAGCCTTGGAGATTCATATTTTTGAAATTTAGTAATTTATGTCATTAAGCTTTAAGTTGTGGAACTCTTGTTTGTTTATTTATTGTATGAAGATTAATGCTAATTTCTTTGTGATCATATTAAATTATAGAACTTTTGAAACTAATGTTTACTTATTATATAAAGGTTAATGTTTATTTATTACATGAAAAATAAATAAATAGGAGAACAAGATTACATATAAATGACTATTTGAATTAATAAAAAAGACCCATGTTAAACCAAAAAAAAAACCAAATTATTTAACAAAAAAATTAATTTGAAATTAATGTCATTGTATCCTTAACAATTTTAGTCCATAGATCCTTAACTATTTTAGCCCATTGAAATTAATGCTGCCCAAGGATCTTTAACTATTTTAGTCCATGGATCACAGCCCAAGTCAACCCATTTTAGCCCAAGTCAACCCAAGTCAGCCTATTGATCTCACCCTCAAAAACCGATCAAACCGACCAAAACCGAGCCTCTAAAAAATCGACCGAAACCAACATTACATCTTATGCGGCTCGGTAGGTTATATTGTAGAAATTTTTAGTCGATTTTTACCAAAAACTGAACCGAAACAAAAAAAAAACCGACCACCGCACACCTCTATTGTTTACAACAAAAATTGTTAACAACTACTTTCCATTATGAAAAACTAAGTTAAACATCCTAAATATAAATTTAATAAAATAATAACATGTCAAGATAGTCAAAGTGATTCCATAGAAGAATAAAAAAATAATAAGGTAAGGGTATAAAAAGTACCTGTGCTGAATGACAGCAACAGAGACTGTTAGAAGATCTTGAGGATAACAGTAGAAGATATTGAGATGAGAGCAAAAAAATGCAGAAAGTGATTTAACCAGCTCACTGCTCTAGCTTTCTGCTTAAAGAGATTTACATGAGGAAAGAAAGAAATATTTTTAAGGTTAGACTTAATATTTTCATGGAAATTGCTAATTACTTCACTACAATCTTATTATGTAAAGTACTAACAGTTTAGAAGAATGAAAAGAAGAAGAAAAGAGCTTATTACAACAAGATGATACTTGTTCTGGACTACAGAATATTTCAATGAAAGGATATTCAAAACCTGAATAGGCCAATTTAATAACTCCTGTTAACCACCTAAAATTTGATGAATGTCAATAAATAAAATTGTCAATATTCAAAATATGCTGCATTTGGGGACAATTTATATGTGTATATATATATATATATATATATAATTAGTTCTTTTAAAGTTAATAAATATTATTTTGTAAGAAGAAGAAATATTTACATTGCTTTGGAGCAGTTCTGTGTGTTTAATCCCCATGGAGAAAAATTTCAGCATATGTACACAAGATGTGGGGCTTACACTGTACGTGAAGTAGCTAACGCTATACAATATAGAATATGCTTCTCTATTTTTTGCTTAATTTGTATTTTATTATTTATGTCAAAATATCCAAGATTAATATATTTTTCTTTGGATCCAAGCGTCTAAGGTTGATAGTGCAAGCAATTACCATAACAAGTATCAATGGCCTTTCTACACATACCATACGACCATGATCTTACTATGAGTTAAATTTAAATTCATATTTTATTAAGAATGTTAACTTTAATAAAAAAAATTGAAGTTAACATGACAATTAATAAACAAAAATTACTCAATATTTAATTTAATAAAAAATCATCGATTAAAGAAAGTTTACAATAAAACACTTCATAACCCTAAAAAAAAAAAAATTAAATCAACATTTTAATTTAATAAAAAAG